>NW_022680903.1:0-59770 GCF_009764315.1 Trachypithecus francoisi | reverse complement strand
CATCAGGAACCAGGTGAACACTCAGTCCCACGTGGACATCTGTGCCCAGGTACACATCCATCCCAAGGTGGATATCAGGTCACAGATGTACACCCAAGCTCCAGGCAGGCACCAGGCTCCAGGAGAACTCTAGACCCCATAAAGACACTCAGGGCCCATGTGGTTGCTTAGGCCCTAGGTAAATACAAGGCCCCAGGTGCACATCAGTCTCCAGTGAACACCAGCACCCAGGTGGGTACCTAGTCCTTAGATGTGCACCAGGTTGACACACAGTCCCCAGTTGAACTCTGGGCCCCAGCTGAACATGAGATATCAGGTGGTCACCCAGGCCTCAGATAAACACCAAATCTTAGGTGGCTATCAGGCCCAGGTGGACACCAGCCCTCAGATGGACACAGGTCACCAGGTAGATATCAGGCGCCAGGTGGATACCTAGGCCCATGGTGAACATCAGGTCCTAGTGGACACCCAGGTTTCACACGGACATCAGGCCCCATGTGGACACCTAGCCCCAGGTGAACATCACACTCCAGGTGGACACCAGGCCCTAGATGGACATCAGACCACAAGTGGTTGTCTAGCCCGAGAGGGACATTCAGCCCCAAGTGGCCATCAGGGCCTGCATGGATAAACCATTTCCAGGAGGACACCAGTCACCAGGTAAACATCAGGCCACAGGTAAACACTGGAATCAGGCTGTATATCAGGCTCCAAGTTGACAACCAGGCCCGAAATGGACACCAAGGCCCCAGTGGACCACAGGCCACAGCTGAACACCAGACTCATGTGGACCTCAGGCTGCAGGCAGACGTCATACCTGAGATAGATACCTAGGCTCTAGGTAGACGTTAGATGGACACCCAGTCACCAGGTGGTCATCAGGCCCCAGGTAGACATCAGATTCCAGGCACACACCAGACCCTAAGTGACACCCAGGCCCCAGTGATCATCAGCCTCAGGTGGACATGGAGGCCGAAGGTGGTGGAGGGGACACGGGCAGTCAGGCTGCGTCCCCTTTAAAGGATGGCGGCCGCTGCCTGCCTCAGTCGATGTGATGTGCTCAGGCAATCCATTCTCCCCCGTAGGGGTCCGGAATCGGATCGGACGGGGGGTCATGAGATGACCTGAGCAGGCGCACGGAAGCTCCCCCTCCCCTGGTGGAAATCGGCTCCAGGCTATTCTGAAGTCGGGAATCCTGCGGGTTGCCGTTGGATCGTGGGACGCTGCCCGCGGCCGCCTCTCCCACGCGGCCCTCAACAGGACCCCGGATGCAGCCGCTGCCAAGGCTGCAGCGGGAGAGCCCCTGGTGTCGAGCGGCCGCCATCCTTTAAAGGGGACGCAGCCTGACTGCTGGCAGCGGAGCGCGGGGCCGAGAAGCCAATGCGCATGCGCGAGTGGCCAGCGGGTGCTCGCGGCGAGCGGGTGCTCGCGTCATAGTGGTTCCCACGGTTGTCATAGGTACCACGACCTGAGGCCTGGCAAACCGGAGCCCTCCGTGGCAGTGCTTGGGGGACGGGGCTCCGAGGCGCCTGCCTAACCTCTCCGCGGGGTCGACAGGACTGTCTCCGGATGCCAGGAATCCTGGCAAAGGGCTGACCAGGATGTCGAAAGCACAGGCGGGGGGTCGGGGGGGAGGCAGCGCCGCATCCCAGCCTCAGGCCCGCCCGGACGCTGTTCGGATGAGTCTCCCTAGAAGCCTTGCCCCCCCCACCCCCCGCCGCCGTGATCTCGAGGAGGGATCGGTCTGCAGACCCGTGGGCTGATCTCTCAATCGAGGGTCGTTCTGGGTCCAGAGCCGAACCCCGTAGCCTCAGCGGCTGCCTGGGGCTGTTTGTTTCTGTGCCACTGCTCTATGACTCTCTGTGTGTCTATGTGTTTGTGTGTGTCCCATTTTCGATTCTCTCTCTGTCTCTGACCCTCTGTCAGTTCTTTGCCCTCTCTCTTTCGGTTGGGGTGTGTGTGTGTGGGTGTGTGTGTGTGTTTGGAGAAAAACGCCTTTTTGCCAAAAAGCGATTTCTTGCATGTCGGCCTCTCTTTGGTGAGCCTCCCTCCGCGTCTGTGCCTGGGTCATGTGTCCGCTCCCAGTCCATCGGGGAGACACTTCCTGGAGATCCCTGTCATGATTGTTTTCCTCTCCAAAACTGCTTGGGTTGGAGCCGATTTCGTCCGGGGAGGGGGAGCTTCAGGGCGCCTGCTGGGGTCTCAGGACTCCGCTTCAGATAAGATTCTGGACCCTGACTTCTTAATGATTGCCATTCTGACTGGTGTGAGATGGTATCTCATTGTGGTTTTGATTTGCATTTCTCTGATGGCGAGTGATGATGAGCATTTTTTCACGTGTCTGTTGGCTATATGGATGTCTTCTTTTGAGAAACGTCTGTTCATATCCTTTGCCCACTTTTTGATGGGGTTGTTTGTTTTTTTCTTGTGTATTTGTTTGAGTTCTTTGTGGATTCTGGATATTAGCCCTTTGTCAGATGAGTAGGTTGCAAAAATTTTCCCCCATTCTGTAGGTTGCCTGTTCACTCTGATGGTAGTTTCTTCTGCTGTGCAAAAGCTCTTTAGTTTAATGAGATCCCATTTGTCCATTTTGGCTTTTGCTGCCGTTGCTTTTGGTGTTTTAGACATGAAGTCCTTGCCCATGCCTATGTCCTGAATGGTACTACCTAGGTTTTCTTCTAGGGTTTTTATGGTATTAGGTCTAACATTTAAGTCTCTAATCCATCTTGAAGTAATCTTCGTATAAGGGGTAAGGAAAGGATCCAGTTTCAGCCATCTCACACCAGTCAGAATGGCAATCATGAAGAAGTCAGGAAACAACAGGTGTTGGAGACGATGTGGAGAAATAGGAACACTTTTACACTGTTGGTGGGATTGTAAACTAGTTCAACCATTATGGAAAAGAGTATGGCGATTCCTCAAGGATCTAGAACTAGATGTACCATATGACCCAGCCATCCCACTACTGGGTATATACCCAAAGGATTATAAATTACTCTACTACAAAGACACATGAACACCGAAGTTTATTGCGGCACTATTTACAATAGCAAAGACTTGGAATCAACCCAAATGTCCATCTGTGACAGACTGGATGAAGAAAATGTGGCATATATACACCATGGAATACTATGCAGCCATCCAAAAGGATGAGTTTGCGTCCTTTGTAGGGACATGGATGCAGCTGGAAACCATCATTCTTAGCAAACTATCACAAGAAGAGAAAACCAAACACCGCATGTTCTCACTCACAGGTGGGAACTGAACGATGAGATCACTTGGACTGCGGAAGGGGAACATCACACACTGGGGCCTATCATGGGGAGGGAGGAGGAGGGAGGGATTGCACTGGGGAGTTATACATGATATAAATGATGAATTGATGGGTGCTGACGAGTTGATGGGTGCAGCACACCAACATGGCATAAGTATACATATGTAACAAACCTGCACGTTATGCACATGTACCCTAGAACTTAAAGTATAATAAAAAATAAAAAATAAAAAGATTCTGGAGCCTTACGGGGGAGAATGGATGGGCTGAGCACATCGACTGAGGCAGGCAGGGTCTCGCTGCAGCCCACAATCATCCCACCGGCCTCACGGCGTGCTGTCCACTGAAAGTTCACTGACGCTTCTGAGCCCTCTGCCTCCCTCCTCCTTTGAAAGACAGGTCCTTGTCTTCTGGAAGAGGTGCTGTGGCATTTCCTCTGCACACCCAGTCTCGTTCCTGAGAATGAGACCCCCTCGGCTCCTGGGTGGACTGACCCGCTGAGACTTTTGGCCGGCTGCTAGATCCCAGACGTTCTTTTCCCTGGCATTCACGGAAAGGTCACCTGTGCCCCCCTTCCACCGGGCACATGCCAGGACACCGTTGTTTCTCTGGCAGTCGGCCCGTGTGCCCGCAGGGACACACGCTTACACCATCTGTTCCAGGGTAGGCCAGTGCCACGCATTGGCTCCACCTCAGATTCCGCCCTGGACCTGTTGACAGGTGTCCTGGACAGCGGGATCAGCTTGAAGGCGTCCCAGGCCCTTGAGAAGCACTGCAGGTCACCGCTCTTTGAAAGGAGGGAGGCAGAGGGCTCACGGCTCAGTGAACTTTCCGCTGACTCCACGCCTTGAGGCCCATGGGATCTTTCTGGGCTGCAGCCAGGCCCTGCCTGCCTCAGTCGATGTGACGTGCTCAGCCAATCCATTCTCCCCCGTAGGGGTCCAGAATCGGATCAGACGGGGGGTCATGAGATGACCTCAGCAGGCGCAGGGAAGCTCCCTCTCCCCTGGTGGAAATCGCCTCCAGGATACTCTGAAGTCGGGACTCCTGGGAGTTGCCGTTGGATCGTGGGACGCTACCCGCGGCCGCCTCTCCCACGCGGCCCTCAACAGGACCCCGGATGCAGCTGCTGCCAAGGCTGCAGCGGGAGAGCCCCTGGTGCCGAGCGGCCGCCATTCTTTAAAGGGGACGCAGCCTGAATGCTGGCAGCGGACCGCGGGGCCGAGAAGCCAATGCGCATGCGCAAGTGGCCAGCGGGTGCTCGCGGCGAGCGGGTGCTCGCGTCACAGTGGTTCCCACGGTTGTCATAGGAACCACGACCTGAGGCCTGGCAAACCGGAGCCCTCCGTGGCAGTGTTTGGGGGGCGGGGCTCCGAGGCTCCTGCCTGACCTCTCCGCGGTGTCGACAGGACTGTCTCCGGATGCCAGGAGTCCTGGCAAAGGGCTGATCAGGATGTCGAAAGCACAGGCGGGGTGTGGGGGGGAGGCAGCGCCGCATCCCAGCCTCAGGCCCGCCCGGACGCTGTTCGGGTGAGTCTCCCCAGAAGCCTTGCCCCCCCCCCACCCCCCGCCGCCGTGATCTCGAGGACGGGTCGGCCTGCAGACCCGTGGGCTGATCTCTCAATCGAGGGTCGTTCTGGGTCCAGAGCCGAACCCCGTAGCCTCAGCGGCTGCCTGGGGCTGTTTGTTTCTGTGCCACTGCTCTATGACTCTCTGTGTGTCTATGTGTTTGTGTGTGTCCTATTTTCGATTCTCTCTCTGTCTCTGACTCTCTGTCAGTTCTTTGCACTCTCTCTCCTTCGTTGGGGTGTGTGTGTGTGTGTGTGTGTACGTGTGTGTGTGTATTTGGAGAAAAACGCCTTTTTGCCAAAAAGCGATTTCTTGCATGTCGGCCTCTCTTTGGTGAGCCTCCCTCCGCGTCTGTGCCTGGGTCATGTGTCCGCTCCCAGTCCATCGGGGAGACACTTCCTGGAGATCCCTGTCATGATTGTTTTCCTCTCCAAAACTGCTTGGGTTGGAGCCGGTTTCGTCCGGGGGAGGGGTGCTTCAGGGCGCCTACTGGGGTCTCAGGACTCCGCTTCAGATAAGATTCTGGACCCTGACTTCTTAATGATTGCCATTCTGACTGGTGTGAGATGGTATCTCATTGTGGTTTTGATTTGCATTTCTCTGATAGCGGGTGATGATGAGCATTTTTTCACGTGTCTGTTGGCTGTATGGATGTCTTCCTTTGAGAAATGTCTGTTCATATGCTTTCCCCACTTTGTGATGGGGTTGTTTGTTTTTTTCTTGTATATTTGTTGGAGTTCTTTGTAGATTCTGGATATTGGCCCTTTGTCAGATGAGTAGGTTGCAAAAATTTTCTCCCATTCTGTAGGTTGCCTGTTCACTCTGATGGTAGTTTCTTTTGCTGTGCAAAAGCTCTTTAGTTTAATGAGATCCCATTTGTCCATTTTGGCTTTTGCTGCCGTTGCTTTGGTGTTTTAGACATGAAGTCCTTGCCCATGCCTATGTCCTGAATGGTACTACCTAGATTTTCTTCTAGGGTTTTTATGGTATTAGGCCTAACATTTAAGTCTCTAATCCATCTTGAAGTAATCTTCGTATAAGGGGTAAGGAAAGGATCCAGTTTCAGCCATCTCACACCAGTCAGAATGGCAATCATGAAGAAGTCAGGAAACAACAGGTGTTGGAGAGGATGTGGAGAAATAGGAACACTTTTACACTGTTGGTGGGATTGTAAACTAGTTCAACCATTACGGAAAACAGTATGACGATTCCTCAAGGATCTAGAACTAGATGTACCATATGACCCAGCCATCCCACTACTGGGTATATACCCAAAGGATTATAAATTACTCTACTACAAAGACACATGCACACGTATGTTTATTGCGGCACTATTTACAATAGCAAAGACTTGGAATCAACCCAAATGTCCATCTGTGACAGACTGGATGAAGAAAATGTGGCATATATACACCATGGAATACTATGCAGCCATCCAAAAGGATGAGTTTGCGTCCTTTGTAGGGACATGGATGCAGCTGGAAACCATCATTCTTAGCAAACTATCACAAGAAGGGAAAACCAAACACCGCATGTTCTCACTCACAGGTGGGAACTGAACGATGAGATCACTTGGACTGGGGAAGGGGAACATCACACACTGGGGCCTATCATGGGGAGGGAGGAGGAGGGAGGGATTGCACTGGGGAGTTATACATGATATAAATGATGAATTGATGGGTGCCGACGAGTTGATGGGTGCAGCACACCAACATGGCATATGTATACATGTGTAACAAACCTGCACTTTATGCACATGTACCCTAGAACTTAAAGTATAATAAAAAAAATGAAAAAAAAAAAAAGATTCTGGACCCTTACGGGGGAGAATGAATGGGCTGAGCACATCGACTGAGGCAGGCAGGGTCTCGATGCAGCCCTCAATCATCCCACAGGCCTCAAGGCGTGCTGTCAACTGTAAGTTCACTGACGCTTCTGAGCCCTCTGCCTCCCTCCTCCTTTGAAAGACAGGTCCTTGTCTTCTGGAAGAGGTGCTGTGGCCTTTCCTCTGCACGCCCAGTCTCCTTCCTGAGAACGAGACCCCCTCTGCTCCTGGGTGGACTGACCCGCTGAGACTTTTGGCCGGCTGCTAGATCCCAGACGTTCTTGGATTTTCCCTGGCATTCATGGAAAGGTCACCTGTGCCCCCCTTCCACCTGGCACATGCCAGGACACCGTTGTTTCTCTGGCAGTCGGTCCGTGTGCCCCCAGTGACACACGCTTCCACCGTCTCTTCCAGGGTAGGCCAGTGCCACGCAGTGGCTCCACCTCGGATTCGCCCCTGGACCTGTTGACAGGTGTCCTGGAAAGCGGGATCAGCTTGAAGGAGCCCCAGCCCTGAGAAGCACGGTAGGTCACGGCTCTTTGAAAGGAGGGAGACACAGGGCTCACGGCTCAGTGAACTTTCCGCTGACTCCACGCCTTCAGCCCCATGGGATCATTCTGGGCTGCAGCCAGGCCCTGCCTGCCTCAGTCGATGTGATGTGCTCAGCCAATCCATTCTCCCCCGTAGGAGTCCAGAATCGGATCCGACGGGGGGGTCATGTTACCCATGTTCCCTCATTTGAAAAATTATCATATGTTCATGTAACAGTTGATACTTATTCACATTTCATATGAGCAACATGCCAGACAGGAGAAAGTACTTCCCATGTTAAAAAACCTTTATTATCTTGTTTTGCTGTGATGGGAGTTCCAGAAAAAATTAAAACTGAGAATGGACCAGGTTATTGTAGTAAAGCTTTCCAAAAATTCTTAAATCAGTGGAATATTATACATACAACAGGAATTCCTAATAATTCCCAAGGACAGGCCATAGTCGAAAGAACTAATAGAACACTCAAAAGTCAGTTAGTTAAACAAAACGAAGGGGGAGACAGTAAGGAGTGTACCTCTCCTCAGATGCAACTTAATCTAGCACTCTATACTTTAAATTTTTTAAACATTTATAGAAATCAGACTACTACTTCTGCAGAACAACATCTTCCTGGTAAAAAGAACAGCCCACATGAAGGAAAACTGATTTGGTGGAAAGACAACAAAAATAGGACATGGGAAATAGGGAAGGTGATAGCCTGGGGAAGAGGTTTTGCTTGTGTTTCACCAGGAGAAAATCAGCTTCCTATTTGGATACCCACTAGACATTTGAAGTTCTACAATGAACCCATCGGAGATGCAAAGGAAAGCGCCTCCACGGAGACGGAAACACCACAATCGAGCACCATTGACTGGCATGATGAGTCAAGGGGTGATATTAGAAAAACAGATGAAGTCACCACACACCAAGAAGGCGGAGCTGCCGACCTGGGCACAGTTAAAGAAGCTGACACTGTTAGCTAGAAAAAGCCTAGCTAGCACAAAGGTGACACAAACCTCAGAAAAAATGCTGCTGGCAGCTTTAATGGTTGTATCGACGGTGGTAAGTCTCCCCATGCCTGCAGGAGCAGCTGCAGCTAATTATACCTACTGGGCCTATGTGCCTTTTCCACCTTTAATTCGGGCAGTCACATGGATGGATAATCCTATTGAAGTATATGTTAATAATAGTGTGTGGGTAGCTGGTCCCACAGATGATCGTTGCCCTGCCAAACCGGAGGAAGAAGGAATGATGATAAAGATTTCCATTGGGTATCGTTATCCTCCTATATGTCTAGGGAAAGCACCAGGATGTTTAATGCCTGCTATCCAAAATTGGTTGGTAGAAGTACCTACTCTCAATCCCACCTGTAAATTGACTTATCACATGGTAAGCGGAATGTCACTCAAACCACAGGCAAACTATTTACAAGACTTCTCTTATCAAAGATCATTAAAATTTAGGCCAAAAGGAAAACCTTGCCCCAAGGAGATTTCCATAGAAACAAGAGATTTAGTTTGGGAAGAATGTGTGGCCGATAGTGCCGTGATTTTACGAAACAATACATTTGGAACTGTTATAGATTGGGCACCTCGAGGTCAATTCTACCACGATTGCACAGGACAAACTCAATTCTGTCCCAGTGCACTAGTGAGTCCAACTGTTGATAGTGACTTAACAGAAAATGTAGACAAACATAGACACAAAAAATTACAGTCTTTCTACCCTTGGAAATGGGGAGAAAAGGGAATCTCTACTCCAAGACCAAAAATAATAAGTCCTGTTTTTGGTCCTGAACATCCAGAATTATGGAGGCTTACTGTGGCTTCATACCACCTTAGAATTTGGTCTGGAAACCAAACTACAGAAACAAGAGATGATAAGACATTTTACTCTATCAACCTAAACTCCAGTCTAACAGTTCCTTTACAAAGTTGTGTAAAGCCCCCTTATATGTTAGTCATAGGAAATATAGTTATTAAACCAGACTCCCAGACTATAACGTGTGAAAATTGCAGATTGTTTACTTGCATTGATTCGACTTTTGATTGGCAGCACCGTATTCTGCTAGTGAGAGCAAGAGAAGGTGTGTGGATCCCTGTGTCCATGGATCGACCATGGGAGGCCTCGCCATCCATCCATATTTTAACTGAAGTATTAAAAGGCATTTTAAATAGATCCAAAAGATTCATTTTTACTTTAATTGCAGTGATTATGGGATTAATTGCAGTCACATCTAGAGCCGCTGTGGCAGGAGTCGCATTGCACTCTTGTGTTCAGACAGTAAGCTTTGTTGACAATTGGCAAAAGAATTCCACAAGGTTGTGGAATTCACAATCTGGTATCGATCAAAAATTGGCAAATCAAATTAATGATCTTAGACAAACTGTCATTTGGATGGGAGATAGACTCATGAGCTCGGAACATCGTTTCCAGTTACAGTGTGACTGGAATACTTCAGATTTGTATTACACCCCAAATTATAATGAGGCTAAACATCACTGGGACATGGTTAGACGCCATTTACAGGGAAGAGAAGATAATCTCACTTTAGACATTTCTAAATTAAAACACCAAATTTTTGAAGCCTCTCAAAGTCACTTAAATATTGTGCCTGGAGCTGAGGCGTTAGATCAAGTGGCAAAAAATCTTTATGGATTAAACCCCACGACTTGGATTAAGTCTACTGGAAATTCTACTGCAATAAACTTTGGAATTATGTGTCTCTGTTTAATCGGTTTGTGTTTAGTGTGCTGGACCGGTCGAAGAATCCTGCGCCAAAATCGAGAGAACGAACAAGCCTTCATCGCCATGGCACATTTATATAGAGGGAAAGGGAGAGAAAATGCTGCGGGAAGTCAGGGACCTTGAACAGAGGGACTGGCTGGAGCCACAACAGAAAAACATAAAATAGGACGATTTCATGGACATTTTATTACTTCTCCAAAATTTATACTTTCGTAATTTCTTATGTCTGTCTTTAATCTCTTAATCGCACCATTTTCTTGGTAAGCTGAGGAGGATATATGTCACCTCAGGACCCTGTGATGATTGTCTTAACTGCACAAATTGTTTGTAGAACATGTGTGTTTTAACAATATGAAATCTGGGCATCTTGAAAAAAGAACGAGATAACAGCGGTGTTCAGGAAACAAGGGAGGTAACCTTGAACTGGCCGCCGGTGAGCCGGAGGGAACAGAGCCATATCTTTTCTCCTTTTGCACACAAATAGGAGAGATATCGCTGAATTCTTTTTCTCAGCAAGGAATATCCCTTTCTCGAGAAAGAGAATGCGCTCTAAGGGTGGGCCTATAAATGACCCCCTTGGAGGCGTGCCGCCTTTTACAGTTGAAGCCGAAGGGATGAAATAAGCCCCGGCCTCCTGTAGTGCTCTCAGGCTTATTAGGAAGAGGAAATTCCCACCTAATAAATTTTGGTCAGTCAGGTTGTCTGCTCTCAAAACCTATTTCCTGAGAAAATGTTAACAATGACTGTGAGTGCCCAAATTTCATTAGCAATTTTAATTTTCATTTTAACACCATCCTGTGATCTCATCCTGCCCCCACTTACTTTGTAATATTCTATTACTTTGTAAAGTATATCATGTCAGTGTCATGATGACAGTGGTAGTTTTGTTGAAAAGAAAAGGGGGAAATGTGGGGAAAAGAGAGGTCAGCTTGTTACTGTGTTTCTATAGAAAGAAGTAAATTGAAGAGACTCCATTTGGCTCTGTATTTGAGATGCTGTTAATCTGTGACCGTACCCCCAACCTTGTCCTTGCAAGAGACATCGCTGTGGTGATGTAAGGTTGAAAGGATTTTGGGCTGTAAGGAATGCGCTTTGTTAAACAAATGCCTAAAGGCTGCTGGTGGTTAAAGGTCATCACCATTCTCTTAAATCTCAGTAAAAGAAAAACGTCTGTCTCCTGCCCGTCCCTGGGTAAATGGAACATCTCCGTGTATCTGTATGTCTTACTGCGGATTTATTTCCTTATCTTTTGGCAATAAATACTGAGGGAACTCAGAGACCGGTGCCGGTGTGGGTCCTCTGTAAGCACAGCACCGGTCCCCTAGGCCCCGCTTTTCTTTCTCTATACTTTGTCTCTGTGTATTATTTCTTTTTCTCAAGTCTCTCGTTCCACCTAAAGAGAAGTACCCACAGGTGTGGAGGGGCAGGCCACCCCTTCACCCATGGGATCATTGTGGGATGCAGCCAGGCCCTGCCTGCCTCAGTCGATATGATGTGCTCAGCCAATCCATTCTCCCCCTTAGGGGTCCAGAATCGGATCCGACGGGGGGGTCATGAGATGACCTCAGCAGGCGCAGGGCAGCTCCCCTTCCCTGGGGGAAATCGGCTCCAGGCTATTCTGAAGTCGGGACTCCTGGGGGTTGCCGTTGGATCGTGGGACGCTGCTCGCGGCCGCCTCTCGCACGCGACCCCCAACAGGACCGTGGATGCAGCCGCTGCCAAAGCTGCAGCGGAAGAGCCCCTGGCGCCCAGCGGCCGCCATCCTTTCAAGGGGACGCAGCCTGACTGCTGGCAGCGGAGCGCGGGGCTGTGAAGGCTATGCGCATGCGCGAGTGGCGAGCGGGTACTGGCTTCACAGTGGTTCCGACGGTTGTCATAGGAACCACGCCCTGAGGCCAGGCAAAAAGGAGCCCTCCGTGGCAGTGCTTGAGTGGCGGGGCTCCGAGGCTCCAGCCTGACCTCTCCGCGGGGTCGACAGGACTGTCTCCGGATGCCAGGAGTCCTGGCAAAGGGCTGACCAGGATCTTGAAAGCACAGGCGGCGGATGGTACGGGGGGAAGCAGCGCCGCATCCCATCCTCAGGCCCGCCTGGACGCTGTTCGGGTGAGTCTCCCCAGAAGCCTTGCCCCCACCCCCCACCCCCGGGGCCGTGATCTCCTAGACGGGTCGGCCTGCAGACCCGTGGGCTGATCACTCAAGCGATTCTCTCTCTGTCTCTCACTCTCTATCACTTCCTTGCCTTCTCTCTTTCGGTTGGGGTGCGTGTGTGTGTGTGTGTGCGCCTGTGTGTGTGTTTGGAGAAAAACGGCTGTTTGCCAAAAAGCGATTTCTTGCATGTCGGCCTCTCTTTGGTGAGCCTCCCTCCGCGTCTGTGCCTGGGTCATGTGTCCGATCCCAGTCCATCGGGGAGACACTTCCTGGAGATCCCTGTCATGATTGTTTTCCTCTCCAAAACTGCTTGGGTTGGAGCCGATTTCGTCCGGGGGAGGGGGAGCTTCAGGGCGCCTGCTGGGGTCGTAGGACTCCGCTTCAGATAAGATTCTGGACCCTGACTTCTTATGATTGCCTTCTGACTGGTGTGAGATGGTATCTCATTGTGGTTTTGATTTGCATTTCTCTGATGGCGAGTGATGATGAGCATTTTTTCACGTGTCTGTTGGCTGTATGGATATTTCTTTGAGAAATGTCTGTTCATATCCTTGCCCACTTTTGATGGGGTTGTGTTTTTTTTCTTGTGTATTTGTTTGAGTTCTTTGTAGATTCTGGATATTAGCCCTTTGTCAGATGAGTAGGTTGCAAAAATTTTCCCCCATTGTGTAGGTTGCCTGTTCACTCTGATGGTAGTTTCTTTGGCTGTGCAAAAGTTCTTTGGTTTAATGAGATCCCATTTGTCCATTTTGGCTTTTGCTGCCGTTGCTTTTGGTGTTTTAGACATGAAGTCCTTGCCCATGCCTATGTCCTGAATGGTACTACCTAGGTTTTCTTCTAGGGTTTTTATGGTATTAGGTCTAACATTTAAGTCTCTAATCCATCTTGAAGTAATCTTCGTATAAGGGGTAAGGCAAGGATCTAGTTTCAGCCATCTCACACCAGTCAGAATGGCAATCATGAAGAAGTCAGGAAACAACAGGTGTTGGAGAGGATGTGGAGAAATAGGAACACTTTTACACTGTTGGTGGGATTGTAAACTAGTTCAACCATTATGGAAAAGAGTATGGCGATTCCTCAAGGATCTAGAACTAGATGTACCATATGACCCAGCCATCCCACTACTGGGTATATACCCAAAGGATTATAAATTACTCTACTACAAAGACACATGCACACGGACGTTTATTGCGGCACTATTTACAATAGCAAAGACTTGCAATCAACCCAAATGTCCATCTGTGACAGACTGGATGAAGAAAATGTGGCATATATACACCATGGAATACTATGCAGCCATCCAAAAGGATGAGTTTGCGTCCTTTGTAGGGACATGGATGCAACTAGAAACCATCATTCTTAGCAAACTATCACAAGAAGGGAAAACCAAACACCGCATGTTCTCACTCACAGGTGGGAACTGAACAATGAGATCACTTGGACTGGGGAAGGGGAACATCACACACTGGGGCCTATCATGGGGAGGGGGGAGGAGGGAGGGATTGCACTGGGGAGTTATACATGATATAAATGATGAATTGATGGGTGCTGACGAGTTGATGGGTGCAGCACACCAACATGGCATAAGTATACATATGTAACAAACCTGCACGTTATGCACATGTACCCTAGAACATAAAGTATAATAAAAAAAATGAAAAAAAAAAAGATTCTGGACCCTTACGGGGGAGAATGGATGGGCTGAGCACATCGACTGAGGCAGGCAGGGTCTCGCTACAGCCCACAATCATCCCACAGGCCTGAAGGCGTGCTGTCCACTGAAAGTTCACTGATGCTTCTGAGCCCTCTGCCTCCCTCCTCCTTTGAAAGACAGGTCCTTGTCTTCTGGAAGAGGTGCTGTGGCATTTCCTCTGCACACCCAGTCTCATTCCTGAGAATGAGACCCCTCTGCTCCTGGGTGGACTGACCCGCTGAGACTTTTGGCCGGCTGCTAGATCCCAGACGTTCTTGGATTTTCCCTGGCATTCATGGAAAGGTCACCTGTGCCCCCGTTCCACACGTCACATGCCAGGACACCGTTGTTTCTCTGGCAGTCGGCCCGTGTGCCCGCAGGGACACACGGTTACACCATCTGTTCCAGGGTAGGCCAGTGCCACGCATTGGCTCCACCTCGGATTCGCCCGTGTACATATTGACAGGTGTCCTGGAAAGCGGGATCAGCTTGAAGGAGCCCCAGGCCTTGAGAAGCACGGCAGGTCACCGCTCTTTGAAAGGAGGGAGGCAGAGGGCTCACGGCTCAGTGAACTTTCCGCTGACTCCACGCCTTGAGGCCGATGGGATCATTGTGGGCTGCAGCCAGGCCCTGCCTGCCTCAGTCGATGTGATGTGCTCAGCCAATCCATTCTCCCCCATAGGCGTCCTGAATCGGATCGGACGGGGGGTCATGAGATGACCTCAGCAGGCGCACGGAAGCTCCCCCTCCCCTGGTGGAAATCGGCTCCAGGCTATTCTGAAGTCGGGACTCCTGGGGGTTGCCATTGGATCGTGGGACGCTGCCCGCTGCCGCCTCTCCCACGCGGCCCTCAACAGGACCCCGGATGCAGCCGCTGCCAAGGATGCAGCGGGAGAGCCCCTGGTGCCGAGCGGCCGCCATCCTTTAAAGGGGACGCAGCCTGACTGCTGGCAGCGGAGCTCGGGGCCGAGAAGCCAGTGCGCATGCGCGAGTGGCCAGCGGGTGCTCGCGGCGAGCGGGTGCTCGCGTCACAGTGGTTCCCACGGTTGTCATAGGAACCACGACCTGAGGCCTGGCAAACCGGAGCCCTCCGTGGCAGTGCTTGGGGGGCGGGGCTCCGAGGCTCCAGCCTGACCTCTCCGCGGGGTCGACAGGACTGTCTCCAGATGCCAGGAGTCCTGGCAAAGGGCTGACCAGGATGTCGAAAGCACAGGCGGGGGGTCGGGGGGAGGCAGCGCCGCATCCCAGCCTCAGGCCCGCCCGGACGCTGTTCGGGTGAGTCTCCCCAGAAGCCTTGCCCCCCCCACCCCCGCCGCCGTGATCTCGAGGACGGGTCGGCTTGCAGACCCGTGGGCTGATCTCTCAATCGAGGGTCGTTCTGGGTCCAGAGCCGAACCCCGTAGCCTCAGCGGCTGCCTGGGGCTGTTTGTTTCTCTGCCACTGCTCTGTGACTCTCTGTGTGTCTATGTGTTTGTTTGTGTCCCATTTTCGATCCTCTCTCTGTCTCTGACTCTCTGTCAGTTCTTTGCCCTCTCTCTTTCGGTTGGGGTGTGTGTGTGTGGGTGTGTGTGTGTGTACGTGTGTGTGTGTGTTTGGAGAAAAACGCCTTTTTGCCAAAAAGCGATTTCTTGCATGTCGGCCTCTCTTTGGTGAGCCTCCCTCCGCGTCTGTGCCTGGGTCATGTGTCCGCTCCCAGTCCATCGGGGAGACACTTCCTGGAGATCCCTGTCATGATTGTTTTCCTCTCCAAAACTGCTTGGTTTGGAGCCGACTTCGTCCGGAGGAGGGGGAGCTTCAGGGCGCCTGCTGGGGTCTCAGGACTCCGCTTCAGATAAGATTCTGGACCCTGACTTCTTAATGATTGCCATTCTGACTGGTGTGAGATGGTATCTCATTGTGGTTTTGATTTGCATTTCTCTGATGGCGAGTGATGATGAGCATTTTTTCACGTGTCTGTTGGCTGTATGGATGTCTTCCTTTGAGAAATGTCTGTTCATATCCTTTCCCCACTTTTTGATGGGGTTGTTTGATTTTTTCTTGTATATTTGTTGGAGTTCTTTGTAGATTCTGGATATTAGCCCTTTGTCAGATGAGTAGGTTGCAAAAATTTTCTCCCATTCTGTAGGTTGCCTGTTCACTCTGATGGTAGTTTCTTTTGCTGTGCAAAAGCTCTGCAGTTTAATGAGATTCCATTTTTCAATTTTGGCTTTTGCTGCCGTTGCCTTTGGGCTTTTGATTTCACAGGGTCATCGGTGGAAAGGACCTGCCTTATTTTAGAGTATGGACTTGGACTTTTGAGTTAATGCTGAAATGAGTTAAGACTTTGGGAAAATGTGGAGAGGCATGATTTGTTTTGAAATGTAAGGACATGAGATTTGGGAGGGGCCAGGGGATGAACGGTATGATTTGGCTGTGTCGCCACCCAGTTCTCGTCTTAAACTTTAGCTGGTATAATTTCCCTGTGACATGGGAGGGACCCAGTGGGAGGTAATTGATTCGTCGGGGCAGGTCTTTCTCATGCTGTTCTCGTAGTAGTGAGTAAGTCTCATGAGAGCTGATGGTTTTTATAAAGTGGAGTTCCCCTGCACAAGCTCTTTTGCCTGCTGCCATGTAAGACATGACTCTGATCCTCATTTGCTTTCAGCTGTGACTGTGAAGCCTTCTCAGCCATGTGGAACTGTGCGTCAATTAAGCCTCTTTTAAAATATAAATTACCCAGTCTCAGGTATGTCTTTATTAGCAGTGTGAGAACAGCCGAATACAAGGCCTGAGTGTACATCTGGCACGTCATGTCTACCTAGGGCCTGGTGTTCACCTGAGGCCTGATATCCACCTGGGACCTGGGCATCCACATGTGGCCTGATGTCCATCTAAGACCTGGTGTTCTCATGGGGCTGGGACATTTGCCTGGAACATTATGTTCAGCCAGGGCCTGAAGTTCAGCCAGGACCTTTGCCTGGTGTTCGCCGGGGACCTGGGTGTCAACCAGGCGCCTGATGTCCACCTGGAGTCCAGTTTCTACCTAAGGACTAATGTCCACCTGGAACCTGAGTGTTTACACAGGGCCTGGTGTCAGCTTGGGACCTAAGTATTTACCTATGGCCTGGGTGTCCATCTGGGGACCTGATGTCCACTTTGGGGCTAGGTAACCTCCCGGTGACTGATGTCCACGTGGCTCCTGAGAACCACCTGAGGCCTGGTATTAACCGAGAGCCTCATATTCAGCTGGAGCCTCATGGCCACCTTGTGTGTATCAACCTGAGGACTGATGTCCACCTGGAGTCCAGTGACTTCCTGGGCCGTGATGAACAAACCCATGGGGCCCTGGCATCCACCTGGGGCCTAATGTTCAGATAAGATCTGGAGTTGTCCTGGCCTGGTGTCCACCTGGGCCCCTGGTAGTCATCAGGTCCTAGAAAAAGACAAACTTAGGCCCCAGGTGCATATAAGCCTACAAGTAGAAACTCAAGCCCCAGATTGATATCCAGGTTCTAGATGGACACTGGGCACAAGATGAACACCAGTCCCGGGGTGAACACTAAGCCCCAGGTGTACATAGTCCTCAGGTGAACATCAGGCACTAGATTGACACACAGGCACCTGCTGGCCACCTGGGTGGACAACTTGGGGGCCTGACTATCAACTTGAGGCCTGATATACACTTTGAGCCCATTTTCCACCTGGGGCCTGATGTCTTCCCAGTGACTGGTATCCTCCTGAGGTCTGGTGTCCATCTGAAAACTGTTTATCCATGTGAGCCCTGATGTCCACCAGGGGCTGGATGTCCCTCTGGGGTTAGATGTTCACCTAGGGCCTGGTGTCCACCTGGGGCCTGATATTCACCAGAGGTTTAGTTATCCACCTATGGCCATCTGAAGCCGGATGTCCACCTGAGGCTTGGTGTGCACCTCAGGCCTGATATCTACCTGGGCTTGGGTGTTCATTTGGGGCCTGATGTCCACCTAAGACCATGTGTTCACCTGGAGCCTGGGTGACAGTCTGGGTTCTGATGTTCAGCTGGGGCCCAGAGTTCAGCTGGGGACTGGGTCAACCTTCTGCCTGATGCACACCTGGGGACTAGGTACCCACCTGGGCTCCGGTATTCACTGGAGCATGATAGCTACCTGGGGCCTTGTATTTGTCTAGGACCAATGTGTCCACCTGGGGTCTGAGTGTCCTCATGGGTCCTGGAGATTTCCTGGGGTCTGGTGTCTGCCTTAGGCCTAAGTTTACATCCGTGGCCTGATGTCCACCTTGGGATGGATGTCCACCTGGGGATGGATATTCAGTAGGGGCCTGAGTGTCCACCTGGTGCGTGATGTCTCCCTGGGGCCTGGTGTTCATCTGAGGCTTGATATCCACCTGGGGCCTGGACATTTGCCTTGAACCTGATGTATAGCTGGTGCCTGAAGTTCATCTATGCCTGGTGTCCCCCTGGGGTCAGGTAGTCAACCGGGGCCTGAAGTCCTCCTAGAGTTCAGTGTTCACCTGGGGCTTAAAGTCCACCTAGGGCTTGGGAGTCCAAATAGGGCCTGGTGTCAGCTTGAGACTTGTATAGGTAGCTGGGGCCTGGTTGTCCATTTGGGGCCTGATTTTTTACTTGGTTTTGGTGTTAATCTGGGGTCTAGTGTTCACCTGGGGCCTAGGTATCCACCTAGGGACTGTTCAACAGCTGGAAACGGCTGACTACCTGTGGCCTGGTAATCACCTAAGGCTTTGTGTTGACTTATGTACTTGGTGCCAAACTGTTGACTGCTGTTCACCTGGGGTATGGAATCCACCTGGGGAATATTGTTCACCTGGGGCCTGGATGTCCATCTGGGGCTTGTTGTACACCTGTATCTTAGATCGCCAGATGGGGGTGTGTTTTCTGCTTGGCTGCAGCAGTCCACCTGGGGCTTGAGTGTCAACCTAAGGCCTGATGTTTATGTGGGACCTAGGGTTGACCTGAGGCCTGATATCCACCTGGGGCCTCAATGTCCAAATGGGGCCTGATGCCCATCTGGGCCCTGAGTGTCCACCTGTGGCATGGATGTCCACTGGTACCTGATGTCCACCAGAAGCCTAATGTCCACCCAAGACCTGGTGTTCACCTGGGCTCTGATGTTCAGCTGAAGACTGGATTTCCACCTGGAGCCAAGGTATCCACCCAGGGACTGGTGTTGAACTGAGGCCTCTTGACCACCGGGGGACAAGGTATCCACACCAGGCTTGATGTCCACCTCTGACCACATGTCCACCTGAGTCCTGATGTCCATCTTGATCCTGGGTGACCACATTAGGCCTGACGTCCAGCTGGGGCCTAGGTACCCACTGGGGGCTTCCTGTTAACCTGGGGACTGGTATCCATCTGGGTCCTAATGACCACTGGGTTGTATTATTCACCTAGGGCCTGGTGTCCACTTGGGGCTTGAGTGTAACCTTGGACCTGGCACTCACCTAGGACTTGGGTATCAAACTGGCCCCTTGGTGTCCAGATGAGACATCATGTGAACCTGGCATCTGAGAGTCCACATGGTACCAAATGACTACTGGGGGCCTGAATGTCAACCTAGAATCTGAGGTTTACTAGGGGCCTAGGTATCCACCTGGGGCCTGGTTTCTACCTGGGGCCTAATGTCCACCTGAGCCTGGGTGTCAACCTGGGGCCTGATGTAAACCGCTAGTTCAGTGTTCACCTTGGGCTTGATGTCAACCTGGAGCCTGATGTCCACCCGAGTACTGATGTTCGCCTTTGACCTGATGTCTACCTGAGGACTGTTTATCCACCCATGGCCTTATGTTCACCTGGGGCCGAATGTCCAACTGTGACCAGATGTGCACCTGGAACCTAGGCATCCACCTGGGGCCTGAGGTTCAGCTGGGCTGAGACCTGGAGTTCACCTGCGGCATGATGTCCACCTGAAGCTTGATGTTCATCTGGGGGCTTGGTGTCCACCTATGGCCCGATATCCACCTGGAGACTAGGTACTCACCTGGGATCTGGTGTTCACTCAAGATTGGTGTTCAGCTGTGGCCTAATGACCACCTGAGTCATGGTGTCTACCTTAGACTGGGTGCTTACCTGGAGTCTTGTGATCACCGGGGTGTCTCGTGTGCACCTGAAGGCTGGGGGGTGCACCTAGGGCCTGGTGTCTACCTGGTGCCTAGGTATCCACTTGGGGCCTAATATTCATCTGGAATCTGATATCCACCTAGGGCCTTGTAGTTACCTGGGATCTGGGCATCCACCTAGGGCTTGAATGTCCTCCTGGGGTCTTGAGTTTTACTAGGGACTCATGTCTGCCTTGGACCTGGGTATACATCTGTTGCCTAATGTACACCTTGAGAGGGATGTCAACCTGGGGACAGATGTCCTCTTAGGGTCTGAGTGTCCACCTGGTGCCTGATGTCTGCCTGGGGCCTTGTGTTCACCTGGTACCTGTTATCCACCTGGGGCCTGGGTGTCCACATGGGAGTTGATGTTCAGCTGGAGACTGGATATCCACCTGGGCCTTAAGGATCCACCCAGAAACTGATGTCAAACTGGGGCCTGATGTCTACCTGGGGACTATGTAGCCATGTGAGGCTTGATGTTCGTCTGTGGCCAGATGTCCATCTGATGCCTCATGTCTACCTTAGTCCTGGATGTCTACTAGAGACCTCATGTCCAACTAGAGCTTAGGAAACCACTGGGGGCTTCTTGTAAACCTGGGGACTGGTATGCAGCTGGGTCCTAATGATCCCCTGGGTCATATTATTCACCTAGGGCCTGGTGTCCACTTGGGGCTTGAATGTCAACCCTAGGTCTTGTGTTCATCTTTGACCTAGTGTCCACCTGGGACTTGTGTATCAACCTGAGGACTTGGTGTCTAGTTAAGGTGTCATGACCACCTGGGGACTGAATGTCAATCTACGGTCTGATGTAAACCTCTAGTTCAGTATCCACCTGGACCTGGTCTTCACCTGGGGCCTGCAGTCTACCTGGGTCTTGCTGTCAACATGGGGTCTGATGTAAACCTCTGGTTCAGTATTCACCTGGGGCCAGATGTCTTCCTAGAGACTTATATTCCCTTTTGACCTGATGTCTACCTGGGGACTTGCTATCCATCCATGGTCTGATGTTCACCTGGGGACAGATGTTCAACTGTGGCCAGAAGTGCACCCGGGGTCTGGGCTTCCACCTGGAGCCTGATGTTTAGCTGGGGCTAGAGTTTACTTGGAGAATGAAGTTCTGGGTCCAGAGCCGAACCCCGTAGCCTCAGCGGCTGCCTAGGGATGTTTGTTTCTGTGCCACTGCTCTATGACTCTCTGTGTGTCTATGTGTTTGTGTGTGTACCATTTTCGATTCTTTCTCTGTCTCTGACTCTCTGTCAGTTCTTTGCACTCTCTCTTTCGATTGGGGTGTATGTGTGTGTGTGTGTGTGTGTGTACGTGTGTGTGTGTGTTTGGAGAAAAACACCTTTTTGCCAAAAAGCGATTTCTTGCATGTCGGCCTCTCTTTGGTGAGCCTCCCTCCGCGTCTGTGCCTGGGTCATGTGTCTGCTCCCAGTCCATCGGGGAGACACTTCCTGGAGATCCCTGTCATGATTGTTTTCCTCTCCAAAACTGCTTGGGTTGGAGCCGATTTCGTCCGCGGGAGGGGGAGCTTCAGGGCGCCTGCTGGGGTCTCAGGACTCCACTTCAGATAAGATTCTGGACCCTGACTTCCTAGTGATTGCCATTCTGACTGGTGTGAGATGGTATCTCATTGTGGTTTTGATTTGCATTTCTCTGATGGCGAGTGATGATGAGCATTTTTTCACGTGTCTGTTGGCTGTATGGATGTCTTCTTTTGAGAAATGTCTGTTCATATCCTTTGCCCACTTTTTGATGGGGTTGTTTGTTTTTTTCTTGTATATTTGTTGGAGTTCTTTGCAGATTCTGGATATTAGCCCTATGTCAGATGAGTAGGTTGCAAAAATTTTCTCCCATTCTGTAGGTTGCCTGTTCACTCTGATGGTAGTTTCTCTTGCTGTGCAAAAGCTCTTTAGTTTAGCGAGATCCCATTTGTCCATTTTGGCTTTTGCTGCCGTTGCTTTTGGTGTTTTAGACATGAAGTTCTTGCCCATGCCTATGTCCTGAATGGTACTACCTAGATTTTCTTCTAGAGTTTTTATGGTATTAGGTCTAACATTTAAGTCTCTAATCCATCTTGAATTAATCTTCGTATAAGGGGTAAGGAAAGGATCCAGTTTCAGCCATCTCACACCAGTCAGAATGGCAATCATGAAGTCAGGAAACAACAGGTGTTGGAGAGGATGTGGAGAAATAGGAACACTTTTACACTGTTGGTGGGATTGTAAACTAGTTCAACCATTATGGAAAAGAGTATGGCGATTCCTCAAGGATCTCGAACTAGATGTACCATATGACCCAGCCATCCCACTACTGGGTATATACCCAAAGGATTATAAATTACTCTACTACAAAGACACATGCACACGTATGTTTATTGCGGCACTATTTACAATAGCAAAGACTTGGAATCCACCCAAATGTCCATCTGTGACAGACTGGATGAAGAAAATGTGGCATATATACACCATGGAATACTATGCAGCCATCAAAAAGGATGAGTTTGCGTCCTTTGTAGGGACATGGATGCAGCTGGAAACCATCATTCTTAGCAAACTATCACAAGAAGAGAAAACCAAACACCGCATGTTCTCACTCACAGGTGGGAACTGAACAATGAGATCACTTGGACTGGGGAAGGGGAACATCACACACTGGGGCCTATCATGGGGAGGGCTGAGGAGGGAGGGATTGCACTGGGGAGTTATACATGATATAAATGATGAATTGATGGGTGCTGACGAGTTGATGGGTGCAGCACACCAACATGGCATAAGTATACATATGTAACAAACCTGCACGTTATGCACATGTACCCTAGAACTTAAAGTATAATAAAAAAGAAAAAAAGATTCTGGACCCTTACGGAGGAGAATGGATGGGCTGAGCACATCGACTGAGGCAGGCAGGGTCTCGCTACAGCCCACAATCATCCCACAGGCCTCAAGGCGTGCTGTCCACTGAAAGTTCACTGACGCTTCTGAGCCCTCTGCCTCCCTCCTCCTTTGAAAGACAGGTCCTTGTCTTCTGGAAGAGGTGCTGTGGCATTTCCTCTGCACAGCCAGTCTCGTTCCTGAGAATGAGACCCCCTCTGCTCCTGAGTGGACTGACCCGCTGAGACTTTTGGCCGGCTGCTAGATCCCAGACATTCTTGGATTTTCCCTGGCATTCATGGAAAGGTCACCTGTGCCCCCCTTCCACCGGGCACATGCCAGGACACGGGTGTTTGTCTGGCAGTCGGCGCGTATGCCCGCAGGGACACACGCTTACACTATCTGTTCCAGGGTAGGCCACTGCCACGCATTGGCTCCACCTCGGATTCGCCCCTGGACCTGTTGACAGGTGTCCTGGAAAGCGGAATCAGCTTGAAGGAGCCCCAGGCCCTTGAGAAGCATGGCAGGTCACCGCTCTTTGAAAGGAGGGAGGCAGAAGGCTCAGGGCTCAGTGAACTTTCCGCTGACTCCACGCCTTGAGGCCCATGGGATCATTGTGGGCTGCAGCCAGGCCCTGCCTGCCTCAGTCGATGTGATGTGCTCAGCCAATCCATTCTCCCCCGTAGGGGTCCAGAATCGGATCGGAAGGGGTGTCATGAGATGACCACAGCAGGCGCACGGAAGCTCCCCCTCCCCTGGTGGAAATCGGCTCCAGGCTATTCTGAAGTCGGGACTCCTGGGGGTTGCCGTTGGATCGTAGGACTCTGCCCGCGGCCGCCTCTCCCACGCGGCCCTCAACAGGACCCCGGATGCAGCCGCTGCCAAGGATGCAGCGGGAGAGCCCCTGGTGCCGAGCGGCCGCCATCCTTTAAAGGGGACGCAGCCTGACTGCTGGCAGCGGAGCGCGGGGCCGAGAAGCCAATGCGCATGCGCGAGTGGCCAGCGGGTGCTCGCGGCGAGCGGGTGCTCGCGTCACAGTGGTTCCCACGGTTGTCATAGGAACCACGACCTGAGGCCTGGCAAACCGGAGCCCTCCGTGGCAGTGCTTGGGGGACGGGGCTCCGAGGCTCCAGCCTGACCTCTCTGCGGGGTCGACAAGACTGTCTCCAGATGCCAGGAGTCCTGGCAAAGGGCTGACCAGGATGTCGAAAGCACAGGCGGGGGGTCGGGGGGGAGGCAGCGCCGCATCCCAGCCTCAGGCCCGCCCGGACGCTGTTCGGGTGAGTCTCCCCAGAAGCCTTGCCTCCCCCACTCCCCGCCGCCGTGATCTCGAGGACGGGTCGGCTTGCAGACCCGTGGGCTGATCTCTCAATCGAGGGTCGTTCTGGGTCCAGAGCCGAACCCCGTAGCCTCAGCGGCTGCCTGGGGCTGTTTGTTTCTCTGCCACTGCTCTGTGACTCTCTGTGTGTCTATGTGTTTGTTTGTGTCCCATTTTCGATCCTCTCTCTGTCTCTGATTCTCTGTCATTTCTTTGCCCTCTCTCTTTCGGTTGGTGTGTGTGTGTGTGTGTGTGTGTGTGTGTGTGTACGTACGTGTGTGTGTGTGTGTTTGGAGAAAAACGCCTTTTTGCCAAAAAGCGATTTCTTGCATGTCGGCCTCTCTTTGGTGAGCCTCCCTCCGCGTCTGTGCCTGGGTCATGTGTCCGCTCCCAGTCCATCGGGGAGACACTTCCTGGAGCTGCCTGTCATGATTGTTTTCCTCTCCAAAACTGCTTGGGTTGGAGCCGATTTCGTCCGGGGGAGGGGGAGCTTCAGGGCGCCTGCTGGGGTCTCAGGACTCCGCTTCAGATAAGATTCTGGACCCTGACTTCTTAATGATTGCCATTCTGACTGGTGTGAGATGGCATCTCATTGTGGTTTTGATTTGCATTTCTCTGATGGCGAGTGATGATGAGCATTTGTTCACGTGTCTGTTGGCTATATGAATGTCTTCCTTTGAGAAATGTCTGCTCATATCCTTTGCCCACTTTTTGATGGGGTTGTTTGTTTTTTTCTTGCATATTTGTTGGAGTTCTTTGTAGATTCTGGATATTAGCCCTTTGTCAGATGAGTAGGTTGCAAAAATTTTCTCCCATTCTGTAGGTTGCCTGTTCACTCTGATGGTAGTTTCTTTTGCTGTGCAAAAGCTCTTTAGTTTAAGGAGATCCCATTTGTCCATTTTGGCTTTTGCTGCCGTTGCTTTTGGTGTTTTAGACATGAAGTCCTTGCCCGTGCCTATGTCCTGAATGGTATTACCTAGATTTTCTTCTAGGGTTTTTATGGTATTGGGTCTAACATTTAAGTCTCTAATCCATCTTGAATTAATCTTCGTATAAGGGGTAAGGAAAGGATCCAGTTTCAGCCATCTCACACCAGTCAGAATGGCAATCATGAAGAAGTCAGGAAACAACAGGTGTTGGAGAGGATGTGGAGAAATAGGAACACTTGTACACTGTTGGTGGGATTCTAAACTAGTTCAACCATTATGGAAAACAGTATGGCGATTCCTCAAGGATCTAGAACTAGATGTACCATATGACCCAGCCATCCCACTACTGGGTATATACCCAAAGGATTATAAATTACTCTACTACAAAGACACATGCACACGTATGTTTGTTGCGGCACTATTTACAATAGCAAAGACTTGGAATCAACCCAAATGTCCATCTGTGACAGACTGGATGAAGAAAATGTGGCATATATACACCATGGAATACTATGCAGCCATCCAAAAGGATGAGTTTGCATCCTTTGTAGGGACATGGATGCAGCTGGAAACCATCATTCTTAGCAAACTATCACAAGAAGAGAAAACCAAACACCGCATGTTCTCACTCACAGGTGGGAACTGAACAATGAGATCACTTGGACTGGGGAAGGGGAACATCACACACTGGGGCCTATCATGGGGAGGGGGGAGGAGGGAGGGATTGCACTGGGGAGTTATACATGATATAAATGATGAATTGATGGGTGCTGACGAGTTGATGGGTGCAGCACACCAACATGGCATAAGTATACATATGTAACAAACCTGCACCTTATGCACATGTACCCTAGAACTTCAAGTATAATAAAAAAATGAAAAGAAAAAAAAAGATTCTGGACCCTTAGGGGCGAGAATGGATGGGCTGAGCACATCGACTGAGGCAGGCAGGGTCTCGCTACAGCCCACAATCATCCCACAGGCCTCAAGGCGTGCTGTCCACTGAAAGTTCACTGACGCTTCTGAGCCCTCTGCCTCCCTCCTCCTTTGAAAGACAGGTCCTTGTCTTCTGGAAGAGGTGCTGTGGCATTTCCTCTGCACAGCCAGTCTCGTTCCTGAGAATGAGACCCCCTCTGCTCCTGAGTGGACTGACCCGCTGAGACTTTTGGCCGGCTGCTAGATCCCAGACATTCTTGGATTTTCCCTGGCATTCATGGAAAGGTCACCTGTGCCCCCCTTCCACCGGGCACATGCCAGGACACGGGTGTTTGTCTGGCAGTCGGCGCGTATGCCCGCAGGGACACACGCTTACACTATCTGTTCCAGGGTAGGCCACTGCCACGCATTGGCTCCACCTCGGATTCGCCCCTGGACCTGTTGACAGGTGTCCTGGAAAGCGGAATCAGCTTGAAGGAGCCCCAGGCCCTTGAGAAGCACGGCAGGTCACCGCTCTTTGAAAGGAGGGAGGCAGAAGGCTCAGGGCTCAGTGAACTTTCCGCTGACTCCACGACTTGAGGCCCATGGGATCATTGTGGGCTGCAGCCAGGCCCTGCCTGCCTCAGTCGATGTGATGTGCTCAGCCAATCCATTCTCCCCCGTAGGGGTCCAGAATCGGATCGGACGGGGGGTCATGAGATGACCTCAGCAGGCGCACGGAAGCTCCCCCTCCCCTGGTGGAAATCGGCTCCAGGCTCTTCTGAAGTCGGGACTCCTGGGGGTTGCCGTTGGATCGTGGGACGCTGCCCGCGGCCGCCTCTCCCACGCGGCCCTCAACAGGACCCCGGATGCAGCCGCTGCCAAGGATGCAGCGGGAGAGCCCCTGGTGCCGAGCGGCCGCCATCCTTTAAAGGGGACGCAGCCTGACTGCTGGCAGCGGAGCGCGGGGCCGAGAAGCCAATGCGCATGCGCGAGTGGCGAGCGGGTGCTCGCGGCGAGCGGGTGCTCGCGTCACAGTGGTTCCCACGGTTGTCATAGGAACCACGACCTGAGGCCTGGCAAACGGGAGCCCTCCGTGGCAGTGCTTGGGGGGCGAGGCTCCGAGGCTCCAGAGCCTGACCTCTCCGCGGGGTCGACAGGACTGTCTCCGGATGCCAGGAGTCCTGGCAAAGGGCTGACCAGGATGTCGAAAGCACAGGCGGGGGGTCCGGGGGGGAGGCAGCGCCGCATCCCAGCCTCAGGCCCGCCCAGACGCTGTTCGGGTGAGTCTCCCCAGAAGCCTTGCCCCCCCCAACCCCCGCCGCCGTGATCTCGAGGACGGGTCGGCCTGCAGACCCGTGGGCTGATCTCTCAATCGAGGGTCGTTCTGGGTCCAGAGCCGAACCCCGTAGCCTCAGCGGCTGCCTGGGGCTGTTTGTGTGTGAACTGAAAGGACTTATTCACAGAACTTGGTAACACTTTGGGATCTGAGCCACCCAGCTGGGACACACTGTTGGTCTAAATTGCAGCACCCTCCCCAGTGAGTGTAACAGTTCACCTCCTTATAGACTATGGAGCAGCCATGGCACTATGAGCACCCAGGGCATCCTCTGCCTTCTGTGAATCTCCTGCAGGGCCATCTCAGGGTGGAGCAAAGAGAATTCATCCCAGCTCAATGAGATAAACAGCAATGAATGGCTTGCACTGCACAGCAATGAAAAGGCTCAAGGACAAGAAGACAGCTGTGTCCATGAGCCCTAACAACAGGGGTCCAAGCAATAACCCTGTGCTCAACCCTGCGTCCCACCACCAAAGCCCTTGCTTGAGAAAAGTGTAGGGAAAAGTGATATTCCCCACTGTATTAGTCTGTTCTCACACTGCTAATAAAGACATACCTGAGACTGGGTAATTTATAAAGGAAAGAGGTATCATGGCAGAAGGCAAAGGAAGAGCAAAGGGACATCCTACATGGTGGCAGGCAAGAGAGAGAGCTTGTGCAGGGGAACTCCTCTTTACAAAACAATCAGATCTCATGAGACTTACTCACTATCATGAGAACAGCACAGGAAAAACCCACCCCCAGGATTCAATTACCTCGCACCGAGTCCCTTCCATGACACGTGTGGATTATTACAATTAAAGGTGAGATTTTGGTGAGGACAAGAGCCAAATCATATCACCCTCTTTCCTTCATAAAAGCAGTACTGACCAAGGTCCCTTAAGAGTGATCTACTCAGAGGTGGCAGTGACAGATTTGCAACTCTGCAGCATTAAGAGCACAGGATTCTGCAACAAGAAGCTATGGCGTGAACAGTCAGGCAAGGAACCACTCTTATCAGCAGCTCAGGAGTCCCTGCCAGGCTGGTATGACAGCAAGGAACAACGGGGAACAAGCCTTGATGCCTTTTAAGGCAACCTCGGCAGAATTTCCAGAAACACCTGGAGGCAGGAAACTGCATATCTATTCATGCACTTTATATACAAATATATGGTGACTATTAAAGTTTAAGTTTTATTGTTAATATGATGCATTTCTACTCATAGGCTGGGAAATAACTGAAAATATCCTAAATTAGTGTCTCAGTGAATAGGAGTATATTTTTCTCCTGTAGTAGAAAAGGAGAAGTAGAAACAAACAACAACAATAACAACAAAATCCCTCTCAATATGGTGGTCCATAATCACAGATGTGTGCCCAAAGATCACAACAATTCAGACTGATCTACAGTGATAATTCTGAGAAATGATAATAACATATTCTAGACCCTGTTACAATGTAATAAAAAGATCAAAGAAAACAGCTCTGTTGAGACAAAAGTAGACACTCAGATGTTCTCAGACGTTCTCATTATGACTTTTAAAACATGCTTTTCTATTGGGTATTCAATGTGTAAATGAACCTGTGCTTTCCAGTTAGTAAAAGTTCTACAGTATATGGATATCAGTGACCATAGAGAGCCCTATTTCTCTTCATAGCAGAATAAAAATAAACAGAATAAAACTACCACAAAGAATTTAGCAGGAAAAGCGACTGATGGAAAGAGACATAAAGTCCTGAAGTTGTTGTCTAAGTGACATAAATTCCTTACTGCTCTGAAGCACCTGTCATCAGAGGCAGAACCATCTCCAGGCAGCCTGACAGTTCAAAGAAACATAAACAACAAAAAATTGGCCCTGTGACACATTGATTTTGTGCTTCCTCTTTTATCCCTCAGGCTAAGTATTTTTGAATACCCATTTGATATGCTAACTAATGAAAGCAGAGTCCATTCTTTCCATAAATAAATGATTTCGTTAAGGATTCAAATCAGACATGGCAGAATCTCCCCATTTGCTGATTGCTAATGTATTTTAGCCATGACATACATTCTTACATGTTCCAATTCAGCAAAGTCTCTTTCTTATGGATGGAGATGCCAGATTTGGATGGCGTATGTTTAATCCAGCCAAGGGAACATATTTCCTCCCTGAAACACGGCCCTGACAGCAAGGCAAAGTGTGATGAAGTTGTGTCACAAATAGGTGCGGCTCAATCCATCTGGCAAGGGGGAGTCTGTGCTGCCTAATTAAGAAAATGTAATGATCTGATCTCATCAAACATCCATTTACAGTTTTGATAAGTGAAGTTATCTCGTTAGATTTCTGCAAATGATTGTGAGCTGGTGTCCCTAACAAAACCCACAGGGCTTGGGGTGTGGACTTAGAGATGATGAGATTTATACGCATTTAGGTCAGCAACACATATTGTGGCAAAGGGACGCCACACGACTTTCTGAAGATTCTTGGCCAGTAACTTGCGAAACACTGATCTGATTTGCTTGGAAATTTTTTAAATAATTGGCTCCTGCTGGCTGAGGCCCCATGCCAACACCGTATGGTAATTCACTTGTGACATTCCTAGAAGAGAGAATCTGCCGGAAGAGCTGCAGTAATATGTTTAGGGAATAATCATGCCACCCTCCGAATAGGATGCATAAAGGGAAGCAAACAGCAGGAGGCCAGCAGAGAGGCCTC
Organism: Trachypithecus francoisi; assembly: GCF_009764315.1. Lineage (NCBI taxonomy): Eukaryota > Metazoa > Chordata > Mammalia > Primates > Cercopithecidae > Trachypithecus > Trachypithecus francoisi. The sequence goes on along the minus strand of NW_022680903.1, from coordinate 29,837 downwards.
TGGGTTTCCAGGGGAAAGATTCTCAATTTAAATGGAAATTTTGTAACTCTTCCTCCCCTTCTCCCTTTCCAGGCTCTGAGTAAGACACTGGCTGGGACTGTTTCAAGACCAAGTATACAATCTTAGAAATGATTATTTAGGCCTCCTGGATTTGCTATTTATTGACCAAGGCTCTGGAGACTATGATAGTGACTTTGCAAAGAATCTACTTGAATCAACAATTTCTGGGCCTTTGTAGATGTCATTTGATGCTTAGGAAGCTTTTCAAGAAATACCAGCAGCCTTTAGGAAATAAAGGAAAGTACCAAGGTAGCCCAACTTCTCTGAAAATAGTTAAGGATTGTATTGTAGCTCATATCTAGAGTAAAGGAACTTAAAGAGAATGTCTGATAGGTACTAAGTGCACAAGAAAGCAAACAGTGAAGCTATGGTTTGCCTCCTAAAAGAAGAAAAAAGAAGGAAGAAAGGAAAGGAGAGGAGGAGTGAAGAAAAGAGAAAGGAAACACAAGAGGGAGAGAGGGAAAAGCAAGTTTCAAGGGAAGAGGTAAGAAGAAAGGCAAAGTCAGAAACTCTGAGCAACAGGAGGGTCCCACAGGCAGCAAGGTTGACCATTTGTCAATATTTTATCAAAGCATTTTCCTCCTGAAAAATAAGTTAGAAAAATAGCTCTATCTTCTCTTTGTCACCTAGCTAGCAATCCCAAATGGAGATGGCATTCTTCGGTAATTGATACACCAAGAAAGACATAAAGGGCACAGTAGAGGCATTTGGAAGTGAACACTGGTCTGGATACTCCATTGTATGAACAAGGCATTTGTGCCAGTTATTTTAAACAACCCATTGCTGGATGCTTATTTTCTAATCCCATCTCAGATTTTCCCATCTGCAAGGATGCAGAAAGACAGCATCAGTATCTAGTGGTCTAAAGACAAGAAAAGCAAGGTAGAATCCCAAATCTAGGCAATGTCAACTAAAATAACCCACTTTAACAATGTTCTAAATGCCTACACTGGTGACCCTGTCTCCAAGCATGCTGAAAGATTAATACAAGGAGAAAGGAGGAGATAGTGAATGGGATTCTTGCTAACGCTGACAAGAGTTGAGGGTTGAGGGGACCAACCAGCACTGGCTGTGACCACCCAATTGTAAGGGGATACAATAAACTCCATCATCAATATTTAAGGAATCTGACCAATTTGAAGGAACAGGTAAGCACAGTGCCAGGGGCTTCTAGGCAGGGACAATTCTGGGGGAAGCAATTAATAGTGACATGGATTCTGTCTGAGTTAGGGTAGATATTGGGTAAAAACTCAGTGACTAGGATTCAGGTTCAAGATTACTGAGCTGGGATCAGAGCTGGGGTCCAAGACAAGGTACTTGGGAGGAAACTGTGTCCGTGCATGGTGATATGAAAGAAGAATCTAGAGCTGGTTGCTTATTCAGCACCTGGGGCTCTGAACATTCTTTGTTGAACCCAGGTGCTCTGACCTGAAAAACAGAAGGCAACAGATTTATATCAAACCTTTCCTGCCTCTCTTCACCCCTGGAGGAAGGGAGTTCTCAATACAACATTAATGTTGGTTCTCCTTGAATCAAGAACTGGACAAGCTGACTGCAGAGGGAGCAGGTTATTATTGCTGCCGATGACTATGCTGAGTCAGACAAGGAAGCGCATAAGAATCTACATGGCAGGAGTCTCCAAATTCCTCCAATTTACTTCTTATAGAGATAAAAAAAATATACACACATACACACACAAACACACCCCACAGGACCTGTAGCATAAACTTGGCAGGCTTTTACAATTTATTTATGAATACAATTGCATGAGAAGTATTACAAAAGAATAAAAATCAGATCATGTTCTATGATATACTTAAGGATAGAATATAATGACACAAAATTTATTCTGTCCCAGAAATCCAAGATATACAGAAGCAATACCAAAAGATCAGCAGGATAAAGCTATCCTGCAATGTCATTAATTAAGCCAAGAATACGTATTTGTTGACCATTACTATGTGTAAGAGATAGTGCCAGCTTCTGTGGAAGATTTGAGAATACATAAGATGGGGTTCCTACACTCAAGGGACTTTTAAACCAATGACCAGGGTAGAGGAGCCTGGGGAGGAGCTCACACATATTAAGCACTGCAGACTCTCCCGTGCCCCTTGGAACTTTTGTGCTCAGGCTAGAACCACAGAAGACCACTCTGCCCATATGTGTAGCAGGAGAGCAGTGCAGGGGAATAACCCCACAGAAGCACCCCTCAGCCAATGACTTCCAGAAGTGATATCTACATACCCTAGTTCCCTTGCCCCTCAGGTGGGATAATTCTGAGGCAGGCATTTTGTACCACTTCTGAGTTTCCTCATGGGGTTAAACTTCGGTCAACTACTGTGGTAGTAGCTTAATAACTCAGCCTTTGCTCCCCTTTCTCCACTCTACTACTGGTATTCCCCGCACTTCCCAAGTAAATGACTTGCACTTAAATCTTTATTTCAAAAAACAACAAAAGAAGCTTCTGGGGGAATCTAAATCAAGGCAAGCACCTACTGTGTGCTGTGTACCATATTGTCATATACATTCATTATCTCATTCAGTCCCTTTAGCAATTGGACCAAAATATTGTTATCCCATTGCACCACTTAACGGCTTAAGGTTCTGCATTAGTTCTCTATCATGCTCAGATTTGAGGGGAAAAAAGCTGTGTCAGAGTGTAGGGCACACAAATTGGGACAGTCTTCTGACCCCATATTCTTTCTCTAGTGGCTATTACAAAGCTGTCAGTCCCTCCTTTTTGGGACCTGATTTTCATCTATCTCTAAAATGAGGTTTTAAAAGGGACTGCCTTTTAAACTTAAGTTGCACAAATGAGGGTCTCTCTGGATACTTTTACAATTAGAACCAAGAAAAGCAAGCCTCTTCCTCTGTAATCGTGAAGCAGTAAAAGAAGAGTGTCTAGGAGCCCTATGGCCACATCTCCAGGCTCGTGGAGAAAGTTCTTCAGTGGGGAGAATGGAACTAACACAGAAAGAAAAGCAGAAGTAGCAGGTGGAGAGAAAGAGGAGAGATTCTCAGTGTCACTTGTCCCTGGAGCCAGACTGGCCCTTGCCCTTCCTTCACATTCATTACAAGCCAATGATGTTTCTTTTTGAATGCAAGTGAGATAAAGTTGGATTCCTGCCACTTGCAATAGAAAGAGCTCTGCCTAGCGCACACAACATGGCAGAGACCACTGACTGGCTTGCTCAGCATTTATCCCAACACGTTTTAGAAGGCAGAGGTTGGAAATCAAATAATACATTTCTCAGGATCTCTTGCAGGTGGAGCTCTGAGTATGTCTTAGATTCTATAAATCATATAAGCTCATGTGAGCCTCTATTTCAGAACTGAGTCCAACAGGAAGAAAGACAGGGTACAAAGCATCCTGTTTGGGGTGCTGATTAAGTAGAGGTGAAGTTTTCTGGAGTCAGCAGTTTCCTAATTGAGGAGATATTTCCTGATTTGACAGCTTTCTGCACTGGGAGTGGGGAGGGGGGCAGCCTTCCTGATCATGCCAGTAGCTGAGTGCTTCTGAGAGTTGACAGTTATTCCTTCTAATAATTTTGCAGTATGCAATTCCCTGTATTAAAACCTTTCCTGTTACACAGAGTGAATTCTGTGATCCATAACTGAAGTCTGATGGAGGTATGCATGGTCCTTCATAACCTCTTGCTGTCTACTGCTTATTCTCTTGCCCTATCTCCTTCTCCCCCACCATGTTCACTGAATGACTTGGTGTTTTGCAAACTGATCCATGTAGCGATGTCCTTTGGATTGCAGAAATGTGGGTCTAACATTTGGGAGAGAATCTAGGCTACAGCGATTTAGGAATCAGCTATATAGAGTGATAAAACAGTTGGTGTGGATGGACTTTGGAGAGAGGAAGTAAGAAAGGATGAGATCACTGAAAACTGAACTTCAGAGAATGCCTGCATTGAAGGCATAGAAAGACAGAAGGAGCAGGTGAAGAGCCCCCCAAAGCAATGATCAGAAATGCCAGAGGAGCCGTTGTCACAGAAGCCAGGGCAGAGAAGGATTCATATTAATGTTGCAAAGACAGAAGGGGAGTAGAGAACTAGAGAGGGCATCCTGCGTGTCGGGTAGATTTCTGATGACATTCCTGATAGAGTGGGAGAGATGGAAGCCCAAACATAAGGCATTAAGAAATGGATAAAGAGGAAGAAGGGGTAAATAACGAAATGAAGGGAGAAAGACTGACAGTGTTGCCACGTAGTTAATTACGAACAGATGCCCTCCACAAACACCCCCTGCCAGCATTCCTACCTCTGTAGATGGAGTTCCTATGATAACAATTTCAGTACATTTGAGATGTGCAAGAGAAAATAGACAAAGAATAGAAAAAGGCAAGTAAATAGAGAGAAGGAGGGAAGGAAGTTCAGATGATGCCCAGTTCTATTCCCTACTTCTAGGCTCAAGTCCTTTCAGGCCCTGCTGCCCTTCCTCATCACAGAAGGACTCCCAGTGCCAAAATGTTGCTCACTCCTAGGAATGCCACAATTGCTGTGTTGACTTTTATGTGTTGGTGCCTGAAAGACCACTCCTTTGTGGATGAAATGGTTTCCCCTGAACAAGATGACCCTGGAGTCAATCACAGAGAAGAGATAGGTTAGACAGGAACTAGCATTCAGGGGATGGGGCTCAGAAACCTCAGTCTCTGTCTCAATTTCATACCCAAGCTTGAGTCTTCAGAGTCAGGGCCCCAAACCTGTGTTCCTGGTATGAGCACAGATTGGAGATGGTCTGTGCTGCATGGAGGCAGAAAGATATCCTGTAGTGAACCAGAAGCTGGCGTTGTCCTTGTCCCTGGAGCCAGACTGGCCCTTGCCCTTCCTTCACATTAATTACAAGCCAATGATGCTTCCTTCACATTCGTTACAAGCCAATGGGATTGGGGGGTGCATATAGCCTTTACTGTCAGTTTCTCCTCTGTTGCCCCAGCCTTGTCTCTGTCATGCAGGGATGCTCTAGTGAAGGACTCTGTGTCAATTCTTGGGCCACTGTGAAAAGGTTATAAATCCTCCCAAAGGCCAGATCAGAAAACCTTGATCTCAGTGGGTCTCTGATTCTGGGACTACCCCCTACTCAGATCTCAGTCAAGGCAGTTTCTGATGATCACAACATTTTCCTTCCCCAGGGTTAGATTTTATTCTCACCCCTCTCAAGGGGCTGTTTGGGGGAAAAAAAAAAAATCTCCATCATGCATGCATGGGTCACAGAGTAACTCCACCTTCTATCCATTTACCATTTCACTGAATTATTCGTTCAACATACATATTTTTGACCATGGTCTATGTTTGAGGCATTGTGCTAGGCATTGTGACATAATGACAACAAATCACTGTTCTTCCTCTCAATAAGTTTGCAATGTAGTGATTTTCTACTCTGTGAGAATAGGATGACTATAGTAACCCCATCTGTGCTTCCAAAACCTTTCTTCACAAAGTTGACCATTCAAAATTGCAGTGATGGGAACGGGCAGGCACCTGCAAGAGATATGCTGTCAGCCCGACCACGAACATCGTTTCCATCCCCACAGAGCATATGAACACTGGCTTTGTGGTCATTCGGGCATGCCCCATTCCCCACCCCATACCTTCCTTATCAAGGTAGGCTGCACTCACCGTGGTTCACTAGGAAAGGATGTTTAAAAATTTCCTGAGCCAGAGACTATTCCTACGGGGGAAGAAAAATGAGAGGAGATAACCCAGAACCAGAGAACTGACATGTTTGACACACAGAAAACTTTAAAAGATGTGAGCTGGAACGGAGGTAACTACTGAGTGGAAGACGAGACCTGTGAAGGGAACTCAAGTTTAGCTTTGAGGAAAGGAAGGATGCATCTCTCCTGGGGACAAGAAAGAAGGGAAGAGGAAGAAGGACATCCTGACACATTCTGATTAGAAGAATAGAGACATTGCAACAATTCAGATACAAAGGGATAGTAGATACTTCTATCTTTTGACTGTCTAAACTCTATCTTTCTAGTTGGGAAACTTCCCTATGTGCATAGTGTTAGTGTGATGCAGTGTCCACCTCTCCTCAAGAGGCAAAGGGGTCCTTGCTCCATTCCACTAGCCCCCAGGAAGCAGGGCATGGCCGATGACTTACATTCGATCAGTAGCTCCCTTCAGGTATTTCAAAGTGGTGAATATAATCCAAAAGTCAGGGGGCATGTATTCATTACTTAGGCTGCATAACAAATACCCCAAAACTTAGTGACTTAAAACAACAAATATTTATTTTCTGTTTCTTTGGGTTGGGAATTTGTGGGCAGCTTAGCAGGGTAGTTCTTACTTGAGGCCTCTTATGGGTGGCAGTCAAGATGTCAGCTGGGCCTGCAGTCATCTAAAGTCTTGACTAGGGCTGAGAGTCACCTCCAAGCTGGTTCAATTTCATGACCATGAACAGAAGGCCACAGTTTGCCCTTGGCTGTTGGAGAAAGCCTCAGTTCCTCTCCAGAAAGACCTCTCTACAGGGTTTCTTGAGTGACCTTATGACATAGCAGCTGGGTTTCCCCAGATCAAATGATCTGAGAAAGTGAAAGGCAGAAACCACAATGTCTTTTATAACCTAGTCTTGACTCACACAATGTCCCACTAGATACACAGGAAAGCCCCATCTAATGCAGACAGGGAGTACTCAGGGTATGAGAACAGGAAGATGAAGACACTCAGAGGCCATGCTGGGGGCCACATTCACTCATTGCCAGTCAGCTTTCCAGCACCAGTATCCTGCTGTAGAGTCAGGGGCAGCAGCTATGAGAGCATCTGGCCAGATTCCTCCTGCAACTCTGCCTCCAGACCCCCTTTGGATCCTGCTTATTTCCCAAGCTTGCTCCTTCCATCTCTTGTGGATTCTATTGGCTTCCACATCTGTAAAAAATCCTTATTTTGCTAAAGGCAGCAAGGCTAGTTTCTGTTGTTTGCAATCAATAATCCTGACTGGGACAGATGATGTTGATCTCCAGGAAGTTGTTGGTGAGGTCACGTGATGACAGCAAGGGAGAAGACAAGGTGATGTCAGAGAATCAAACAGTGAAGTTCAAGAAAGGATGCCATGAGGGACACGGGCCGGAGCATCCAATAGAAAACTATAGGAATCGCTGAGCAGCTGTGAGAACCAAGAAATTTATGTAAGACCCAGTTGAGGGATCAGTGCAGAACAGATTGTTCTTTTCTTTTTTAAAAACTTAATGTAACCAAACACTCCCTTCTTTTAGTATAGAACTCATTGGGTCACTGAAATATATTCAGACTACAGAACTATAGTCCAGCATCGAATACGCCTGCAACACTCCTGTAACCTTGCATTTCCTTACCTGTCCAACAGGGAAACTAGTACTGGCCTGCCTACCTTCAACTCTTGAATCATTTTGCTTTTACTTTACCCCAGGATATGTAGGACTTAGATAATTAGTGGGTGGACATCTGATTTATTGATGCTGGGCAAAGAGGGGCACTCAAGCAATACATGCAATGCCAAGTGAGATGTTGAGGGAAGCTCAGCTTTCTTAGAAAGCTTCCCCATGCACAGCTGTGATCTAGGTGCATCAGAAGATGCTGAGAGCTCACAAGAAGGGAAGATGAGACTGCTAAGGCTGAACTGGAGGCAAGGATTGTATCAGTAGACTCCTTCCCCTTCCTTTCATGATATGATCCTGCTGTGGTTGAAAGTATGTTTCCTTCCAAAATGTAAATGTTGAAACCTAATCACCAAGGTGATGGTATTAGAGTAACTCAGAGAATTATAGGTGTGAGCCACCATGCCCAAGCCAAGAGTTCATATTTTTAATTAATTTACTTTCAACTTCAGATGTAAAGGATTGAGTAAATTGTACTTCTTATATTTTTCTGTGCAAGGCCTCTCTTGTTTTATGTATTTATTCATTCTTTTTTATTCACATATCCATCTCCCCACCTCCCCACCAACCACAGTCTATCATTCTAATTGTTCAATGTACATATGCTTATTTACGTGTATTGATGTAAACAAATATTGTTTTGTATGCATGCATTTTTAATTAGTGTAAATGTTGCATTATAGATCTCACTCTATTTCTTAGTTTTTTCCCACTAGCTATATTTTTAAGGTTCATCCATGTGGTTATGTTTACATCGAATCAATAGCTGCTAATGGCTACAGGAGCTTCTGTGATATACATCCAGCACACTTTACCTTTCTCTTCTCCCAGGAATAGATATCCAAATTTCATTTAACTCCTCCTTAACCAACAAATAGCTGTATTGTGAATATATTTTCACATGTGTCCTGTCCTTTGTCTCCCCAGCACTGGAATGACTGGGTCAGAGGATATACATAGACTTAATTCAATGAAGTCATGCATGCCTACTCTCCAGAGTGGCTCCACAAGTGTGCACTCCCACTAGCAGTACATGAGGGTGAAACATTTAACTTAAAGATTCATGGCACTGACCGACGCACTGGTATTGTAGGAGTAGGTTCTGGTGTCTCCAACCTATGTCAAAAGTATATTTTACCTAGAGCTGTATGTTAAATTTTATCTTCCATTTCATTTCTAAGGCTTCTCTCAGCCTTATCATCAGTAAACAACACATTCCATGATAAGTGTTGAGCTATGTCTCAGTCCATTTCTGCTTTTATAACAAAACATCTGAGACCTGATATTTCCTTACAGTTTTGGAGGTTAGGAAGCCCAAGATCAAGGTGCTGCAAGATTCAGTGTCTGGTGAAAATTCAGTGTCTGGTGAGGGCTGCTCTCTGATTCCAAGATAGTGGAAGCTGGAAGGAAAAAAGATCTGTTTCCTACAGCCCTTTTATAAGGGCATGAATTCCACTCACAAGAGTAGAGCCCTAATGACTGAACCACCTCCAAGAGGCCCTGCCTTCTAATACCATCACCTTGGTGATTAGGTTTCAGCCACCTCCTAATACCATCACCTTGGTGATTAGGTTTCAACATATAAATTTTGGAAGGACACATACATTCGACCACAGCAGGATCGTATCATGAAAGGAAGAGGAAGGAGTCTACTGATACAATCCTTGCCTCCAGTTCAGCCTTAGCAGTCTCATCTTCCCTTCTTGTGAGCTCTCAGCATCTTCTGATACATCTGGATCACAGCTGTGCACAGCGAAGCTTTCTAAAAAAATTGAGCTTCCCTCAACATCTCACTTGGCACTGCATGTATTGCTTGAGTGCCCCTCTTTGCCCAGCATCAATAAATCAGATGTCCACCAAAATTATCTAAGTCCTACATGTCCTGGGGTAAAGTAAAAGCAAAATGATCCAAGAGTCGAAGGTAGGCCAGTACTAGTTTCCCTGTTGGATAGGTAAGGAAATGCAAGGTTACAGGAGTGTTACAGGTGTATCTGATGCTGGAAAGCAAAGAGGAATATGAATTATCCAAAGCAGACAGGATTTCAAATCACCACCACATAAGCAAGGAGCTCAAAATACCTTCCTCAAATGTGATTGATGTTCTGTCAACAAACAAGAAGCTAACATTTCAATGGAGTTTTATGTTTTCCAGCACACTTTTACAAAATAATCTTATTGGTTCCCAACAAACCTATGAGGAATTAGGTCAGCTATATCTAATGTTCCTAATTTATGGTAAATGAAACTGAGGGCTAAAGAGTTGAGATGACTTGCTTAAAATCCCATTTTTTGGTCAGTTGTGGAGTTGAAAACTAAATGTAAACTCCAGGCTGGGGTCAGAAAATGTGATTTATAACAATGCATTAGTTCAAGCAAAATTCCACTGTTGTAAAAGAATTTGGAGTCCAAGTGGGAGTTTATTATAATGGAATCTGATCCAAGCAAAATAATTCATAGTTACAAGAAACATTTAAAATAGGATAATAAATTACACATGATACTTCCAAATTTGGGCATTGTTTACTGGAGAAAAGAGAAAAAGAGGAGACAATATTTATTTCTTAAAGAAAATCTATAGGATCTCTCCTTTCTCATCTCTTTACTAGTCAATAGCTGAGGTAATTTCACCAGAGGTCCTACAGCAACTCTCACCACTTCCCCTGCAGGGAGATCAGAAGAGATGACTTCTCTCCACTGCCCGCTGTGCACATCTCCAGCAGCTCCCAATGCCCCCCAAGGGTGTAGCCTCTCTGAACCCCCAGCGTGCAGAGAGAGACAGGGCAGGGCTTGCAGATCAAGGGGATCCGCTGTCCATGCTGCGAAGAGGGAGATCAAAAACGCAACAGTTCTAGGATCTCAGGCAACAGTCTGTTACAGAACAGTGGAAAAAAAATTTTGTTTGATTTTAGAGATGGACAAGACCACCTGCTCGGAAGATGTGCGATGTTCTTGTTAAAACTCCTCCCTGAGTCCCAAGGAGTAATTGCAGGTCCAATTCCTGCTGTCTGGGATGCTGCTCCACAGGGCCCACTTTGGGGCCTGAATCAGAGGATCCTTCTGATGGTTCCATCAGCCCAGGGGATGGCTGGGTCAACCTCTGACCTTGAACTTCTGCATTCTGACCATTCACTGTCTATCTCCCAGCAGTACCCCTGGGGGAAGAGAGATTAGCTCAGGCATGAATAGTCACTCTCGGTTCATTTCCAGGCCTCCATGGTTTCATAAATGATTTTTAAAAAATAAAAATTAAAAAAAAAAAGAACCTGTGTAAGAAGTGATGCAGTTCTAAGAAAAGGCAAGGTAAGAAAATAAGCTTAAGCTGGCTATGAAAATTGTGGTTTAGGTTAGTGTCACCTCCTTGCCACTGACAAAGATTGCTAAGTTGACACTTGTGGCTCTTGCCCCTGGGAGTGATTTGCCCAGAGGAAGAAGACACCTTTATACACACGCTTGAAAACTATGCTGTTCTTGTACCTAAAGAATACAACTACCACCTCTACAGGTATTCAGGCTGGGAAGCATCTTCGATCCAGGGCCTCCAGACAAGACCTAGGAGCTGCTGTTGAGATGGGGTCCAAGCAGGCAACAGCAAGAGTTGAGGCATCCAGGAAGCTGGGGGACTTCCGTGGGGGCTCATGCCAGCAGGACAAACTCTCCTACCAGTTCCTCTTTCCACGTTCAGCTTGACTTACAAGGAGAAAGAGGTCCAGTCCCTCCGAGTTTCAGTACTTCTTTTGTCCTCACATCCACTTTCTCTCGGAGGGGTTCACAATGTCAGTCTTCTTCTGTGCTTCCTCGTTCCCCACCCCACTTCCAGATCCTCATCTGAAATCTTCACTTGGATGACATTGGTGGCTGAATGTTCTGATCATTCATAGTGGTTATTCAGCTACTAAATTGGCAGAAGCTGGCCTTACAAAACAAAAACCCAGGACATCCAGAATTGTCTACAGGGACTTAGGTGGGGTTCATTAAATCTTGACATCTTTTCTGCTTTTTATGTCCCACTCCACCCCTAGGCTCACTCACAAACAGCAAGTTTTAGCTCAGTGGGGTTGGAAATATCTTGGGTTCAGTGACATTTCTGTGAAGTCAAGGGGTCATAGGAAAGTAGCAAGGTCTCCTTGTACTTGGACCTCACTCTTTGTGCTATGGACACATTTACTGTCTTCCAGTTCCCCAAACAGGCTGACCCATTACTCCCCTCAGGGACTTTTCTTACTGTTTGTGCCCCATGGATGTCTGTCTTTGCATGGCCTGTGTATTAGTTTGCTAGAGCTGCCTTAATGAAATACCACAAACTGGGGGCTTAAACAAAAGAAATTTATTGTCTCAATTTGGGAGACTGGAAGTCCAAGATCAAAGTGCTGGCAGGGTTGGTTCTTTCTGAGGGCTGAGGGATAATCTGCTTCAGGCCTCTCCCCTAGCTGCTGGGGGTTTGCTGGCCATTTTTGGTGTTCCTTGGCATATAGAAGCATCACCCCAATCTTTGCCTTCATCTTGACATCTTTGCCTGTGTTATCCCTGTATTTACATGGGTGGCTATGTCCAAATTTCCCTGTTTTATAAAGACACCAATTATGTTGAATTAGGGGACCACTCTACTCCAGTATGACCTCATCTTAACTAATTACAGATGCAATGACTCTATTTTCAAATAGTCACACTCTGAGATCATGGAAGTTAGGGCTTCAAGATATGAATTTCATGTGAACATAATTCAACCTATAACAGCTGGCTCCTTTTCATCCCTCAAATTATAGCAGAAACATCACATTCCCAGGTAAGCTCCTCTAACTATCCTATCCAAACCATCCACCACAAAACCCTGTTTGTCAAGCCAATCACAATTGTCAACTTTTGATGGTTGACCCATTTATTCCACTGTTTCCCTTGTCCACTAGATTGGAAGCTCCATTTCCAACGCCTAAAGGGGGCACATTTGTCTTGTTTCTGCTGGACTCCCTCCCACCACCCTGAAGGCACATTGAGTGATACCTGTATCCAGCACTGTGCAGTGCCCAGCCATACTGGAGCCTGAGACAAATGGAGAAATTAGTACCAATCCAGTCTTAATTGAAATTTTGAATACTTTGTACATCAAGCATTTTTTGCGTTGATTTTTATTTTCTAAATCTTGTATTAAAATATCATTTACCTTGTCTACTGAGGTGTTTGGTGCCCCCTTTTGTGCCAGAGGCAAGTGCCTCACTCATCTGACCTAACCCAGGTCCTGTCTATATCATTGGAAATGAAGAAAAAAGGAAGCAAGTTACTCAATCAGTAGAAACAGAGTGATTCTCACCTCACTGTGAAAGGCAGCAGAATGACAGAGCATCCTCTTCAACAGAATTGGGTGGAAATGGACTTGAGGGAAACTGAGGCAACCATTGGGTCTTGGAAACCTCAGTACAACACTTCATTCCCTTAAATTTCCTGTTCCTCATAAGTACAAGCTTTGGTTTGATTTTGTTCTGACAGCTGCACTTCCCCTCTCCCACCCCTGGCCTCAGAGCTAATCCAGGGCCCAGGGCAAACATCACTCCATTTCTGCCCCAGCCTCAGCTCCCGAGAGCCACAGAGGTACCATGGTTCCGGTGTTGTGAGGTCTTCTTTCCCTATCTCTGAGGAGTTGATACACCCAGGGTGGGGCCAGGGCTTCTGAAACTCACATATCACTGAGCAGCAGGGATTCTACGAGATATGTCTAAGGACTATTCTGCTTCCAGGTCAGAGGGAAACCTGACACCTCAGCCTAGGGCTCTAGCTCCTCATCTAGTAACCACATACCACCATTCTCTCTACAGAACCTCTCACAGTCACCCAGCTTCCCTTTCCTGCCTTTCCTGCTCCACCTTCTTTTCTACCTTACTCTCCTCCTGTCCCTCCCCTGCAGCCAGAATGAGACATGGCACTTAAGGGACAGGTTTATTCTTCCTGTTCCCCACAAGAGTCATTTCAGAGTCAAACATCTCTCTATAACCCTGTTTCTGGGTGATAAATTACCTGGACAGACAGAAGAGTGGAATCCCCTCTCCCCAGTGCTGAGTGGGGCTTCTATGCCAGCAGTGCTGGGCCATGGGGAGGAGGATGCGTCTCTGCTGAGTCATGGTTGGAAACCAGCTCTGCAGTTTCCCGGTCACTTAGAGTCTCAGGGATGTCCACATAGCAGCCTGGGAAACTGGTTCTAGCCCAAGGTGAGCACTGAAGTAGCTCAGCAATGTGGGTGAACACTGCCTGAGGTGCAGCAGCTCTTCTAGGAGTACAGGACCTGCTTGGTCTCCTTTCCCAGAAGAACCAATTTCTAGAGCACTCAAGGCCTGCAGCTGGACCCGGTGGGGTCTCATCCTGAGCCACTCTGGTAAAATAAGCCTTCTTTTTGGAGCAAGTTACTTCTCCCACCTGGAGGGAGCTGGGCATTTAAGCAATGTTGTCTTTGAAGCCCACCACTGTGTGGGAGCTAAAAGGAGAGGCATCATGGTGCCCAAGATGACGTGGAGTCAGAGACTTTGTTTACCCTCCAAAATAGGGCTTTTTTTTCTTGAGATGGAGTCTTGCTCTGTCTCCCAGGCTGGAGTGCAGTGACCTGATCTTGGCTCACTTCAACCTCCACCTTCTAGGTTCAAGGGATCCTCCTACCTCAACCTCCTGAGTAGCTAAGATTACAGGCACACGCCACCACAAGTGGCTAATTTTTGTATTTTTAGTAGAGACAATGTTTCACCATGTTGGCCAGGCTGATCTTGAACTCCTGACCTCAGGTGATCCACCCGCCTCAGCCTCCCAGAGTGCTGGGATAACAGACATGAGCCACCATGCCCAGCCTCGAAATGCAGCTTCAATACCTCTTAAATGCAAATGATGTCACTTACCCTGAATGAGTTGTTGTAAGGGTTAAATATGGATGTATGAAAACATGCCTAAATTGCATTTGACAGGAGTTCTGTGAAAGCGACACACCACATTTGCATATGCAACACACACACACACACACACACACACACACCCATCCAAGGGAGTCAGTGGGAATGGTCATACCATAGGAGCCTAGGCCATTCAGAATCTTCCACCCAAAGCTCAACCCAATTTCTAAGATGCCCAGGGACTTCCTTCTTATCCCCTCCTGCATCCATGGAGATGGTAACTGTGATTGTGGCTGGAGGGAAGAGTGTGTGTAGGACTACACATGCCGCTCCTTCTTATTTCTGAGCTAGGCCATTTTGGTGGCTGTATTTCAGAGCTAGGGTTCTATACCTCCTGGAATAGGAACCACCCTGCCTTTGCTGGGCCTCCTACCATGTTTGAAGCAAATCCATTTGGTGGCCAAAACAGGATGAGGAAAGAAATATTTCATTTCTCCCTTTTTTCTCCAGCCCCTATCAATAGACAATTGATTTTATTTTTCTCTATTTTTCTTAAATTCTATGCTCAGATAGATTCCACTGCCTGACTGGCCAAAGGAGACAAACATGATAGAAAGACTTCGAGACCCTGGGCTGCCCAGACTGCAGGAGGAAGCTGAGTTTAACTGGGGAGGGATCAAGGCATGAGACTCTAAAAGACACAAGTAGAAAGGAGCTTCAGAAACTATTCCAGGGGAGAGAAGGCAGAAAGCATGTGAGAAGCATGGGTTAGAAAGTATGTGAGAAGTCAGCCTGTTTGCCTTCTCATCAGATGCAGAAAACCATTTGTCATTCACACATTCATTCAACAAGCAACTGTTGCTTATCTAACCTCTGGTTGCACAGTTTTGGTGACAGGAGGCTCATTCTTTCTTCAAACACAAAAAAGAGAAATTTGGCTCATTAGGCTTTCAAAGCTTTCTCCAATGGTATAAGCTCCATAAAGTCAAGATTCATGTGTATTTTGCTACCTACTTCATTTCTTGTGCCTAGCACAGAGTTGTCACTGAATATGACTTGCTGAATGAATGAATGGACATACGGCTGAGTGAATGAAACACATCGGGGCAGAAAACAACAAATACCTCCCGGGCTCTAAGGACACGATTGGGGGTTGGGGGTACGTAGCAAGAAAAACATCTAAAGCCTCAATGGTTTTCTTAAAAATTCACGGAAAATTTGCACTTTGCATCAAAATATATCCTTGTTCATTTTACTATGAAAAGGATGCTTTGGTGTATCTACTGGAGGGCAGAGTTTATGTACGCCTTGTGGCCTTGCCCCAGGCACAGTGCCTCATGTCCCTGGCGGTACGCACAGGCTGGTTCAGGGGAGCCTGGCACTGGGGTCTTTCCTGATCTCATCCCTGCATCCTGTGGCCTGGATTCTGCATCCACCTTCCGCCTCATCGCCATTCCATCGATCTCCTCCCTGGCTCTCCTCTAGCCCACCCCAGGCCTAGGTTCCGCTCTCAGGTTTCACCTCCCAGGGGCAGCAGGAAATGGTGCTCATCTTGCCTTTTTTTTTTCCATAAAACTCTAGGTGAGACCATGAATAATTGTTCCTTTCTGGAGAGGGATTGATAATCTGTCTTTCCTGGAGCTATTACCAGGGTGGCCTGCCAAGTGGACAAGTGTTAAGAGGAGAAAATGGGGCTGTGGCCAGGGGTGGGGAGTGAGCTGAAGATAATGGAGTTGAGAGCTGCAGAGAGGTCCCCTCCGGGCAGCCAGACTGTGAATCACGGCAGTCCTGGAGGAAAATTGCAATACCTAGCCTTGCTGCCCTGCCTCTGCGGCTGCTCCACATGTCTGCTTCCTCTGGGTCTGTACCTGGGCTCTTTGGCCATCACTGGTGCAGAGGCCTTGCCTGCCCCATGGGTATGGTGGACACACTGGTGCCCACCTGGGTGGAGCAATGTGAAGGGCACCAAAAGTCTTTGTCAATAGCACCATGCTTGTGTCCATCAGCAGCCACTATGGAACCTATTATGAACCTAGCACAGTGCTTGGCTCTGAGGGGCATTCAGGGAGGCAGAACATAGACCCTGTACACATCGGCTCACAACGGGAAATGTCCACATCCCCGGCTCTGAGCAAGACCTGTACTGGTCCCCCTCAGGATCAGTCCTGTAGTCTAAGCCCCCCTGTTAGAATGGAAAGGTGCTCCCTAGAGGTTTAACAGTGCATAGCATCCTCATCAGTGCATAGCATCCATAGTTTGTGGTGCATTTTTACGTTCATTATCTCATTTAATCCTTAAAATTATTTTATGAATTTGTTGTAGAAATAGAAACTTAAGTAAGAGATTCCTTTAAGGTCATGGATCTGAAAAGTGGTGAGGCTGCAATTCAAACCCAGAATTTTCTAAGAGCATTGTCTTTCTTCTTTATTATTCCCCTACTCCATGTCTATGGGGAAAAAAGGTAAACTTTGATGCGGTGAGAGGTCAGGGGTTGTGGGAACGGGCTGAGAAGAGGGTCAAGCTGAGCAGGATGTCACCAAGGGTGGCTCTGAGAAACCACATGACAGTCTGAAGACCTGGGGTTCTGCAAACTGCTGAAAAGGGAGAGAGCTGTCAGCCAGGAATATGTTCATATTCCCCCTTGGACTGAGCCCGCTAGAGATACAATTCCCAGATGTGCATAAGGACCTGGACACTTGGATAGGAACGATACAGAATTGAATTAGATGGTATTTGCTTTGTTTCTTTGAATCTACCAGAGCAGTGACATTGATTGAGTGTCACTCTGCACAGTACTGGATGTCGTTGGAAGCCTATGATCCAGGAAATCACCATGTCTCTTCCATGGCTTTTTTTTCCCTCCACTGGGGAGGGGTCAAGTGCCTTCGTATGCTCTGCAACTCTCCACTCTGCTTGGGAAGGTAGGTGTCCCTAAGCCCCATCAACCCTCCCTCTGACAGGGTAGCTGATGGACTAAGTGTCCCATTTGCCTCCAGAAAGAGCATTTGACTCAGAATAAACAGTACTGGTCTTGTTCAGGTACATTCCTTTTTCTGTGTCCTAGGTAGAATTCATATTTCCCATTATTTAAGCCCCTCTTAAGCCCTTTTGATCTCTGCTCTTTTGGCTTGGTTTTCCTGGGCTGCTCACCACAAAACTGCTGCCCTCTTAATAATAAGAAAGATGCCCCATAGTGACCTGCCCAGTGTGTGTGTGTGTGTGTGTGTGTGTGTGTGTGTGTGCAAGAGAGAGAGACCATGCTGCTTCTATTCCTCAGGCTGAGCTATGAGAGCTTCCTGTGAGACTCTTGAAATCCCCAAGGTGCTTTCCTACAGGGTTGTTCAGATGGCCAACACAGAAAGATCCCTGCACACACACTCACGCCCTGGAATCTGCACAATGAATGGCTGTCCCAGCAGGACCAGGATTGGGCGTGGTGTTGATTCCAAACACCCCACAGCACTTCCTTTTCTCCAGCCTATCTCTCATGGAGAAGACCTGAAGCCTGTTTCCTTGACAACCAGTCTCCCTCTTTCCCCATATTTTTTAATGTTGTGGTGATAAGGTGTATTTAAACCCAGCAGCCATGTTCCCATGGTGATAGAAGACCCCCAGTAAGTTGCCATGGGAACAAGAGATGTCTTTGAAAGAGGATAAAAGTAAGTCAGCTTTGCAAGCGATGACAGCAAAGTTAGAATCCAGAGAGGCTGGAGAATATGGCTTAAGAAGGTATCAGGTCATGGTTAATAGCCCAGCCTATTCTACCTGTGACCGGCCTCAGGCCATGGGGGGCAGGGAGGTGTGACACCAAGCTTCCTGCTCTGTTCACAAGAAGACTATGAGCAAAGCATAGTCATGTGACAGCAGCATGTGACTGCTGGAATTTAAAGACAAGTTCTCTCCAGTTGCTCTTATTTGCTATTTGATCCTTTGTCTCTCTTCTTCTGAAAGGTTTTTAGAGATAGAGGAACTAGATAGGGCAGTTGAACTGGAAGACCAGGATTGTGAAGGCATTTATTCTTTTTAGCTGTTTCATAACGGGAAAGAAGTCACTTCTGAGTTCTGAGATCTGATGCCCTGTACAAGCAAGAAGCATTATTTCCATTTTGTTTTTCCCCTAACATTTTGTTATTAGTACTTCCAAACATGCAGCAAAGTGAGAAGAACTGGCAGTTAACATCATATACCTATCATTTAGTTTCTACTATCAATATATTACTACATTTGCTCTGTCATCTGTCTACCCATCTATCCATTAATTTTTCCCGTAACTGAGAACTACTTAGTGGATAAACTAGCACTCAAACCAGAAGAGTTTCTTGCCAAAGCATGTTTCCTTTCCATTATACCGCAGTTAGGGTGACCAAACATCCCAGTTTGCCTAGGACTAAGAGGATTCCCAGGAACCCTGGGGCTTTTGGTTTTAACACTGGTACAGCCCAAGGAGTTGTTTACCCCAATCCCTGCACAATATATGCTTTGGGAAATTTAGGGTTTAATTAAGGAGTAAGGGGCCCCAAACAAGCAAGCACACAACTACCTATGTAAACAACTGTAAGGAGAGCGAGAGACAGAGCCAAGTGTTAGAAAGGATATAGAGCTAGTGGAACACTCATAGACTGTCAGTAGGAGTGTCAATTGTTGTAGTCGCTTTGGAACTGATTTGGAAGGATCTACCAAAGCTAGACACACACAGCCTGTGATTCAGCGATGCCACTCTAGGTGTACCCAAGAGAAATGAGAATATATGTTCACTAAAACAACAACAACTGAAAATGGAGAAGAATGTTCAAAGCAGCTTTATTCTTACTAGCCCAAACTAGAAACAACCCAAATGTTCATCAATAGAATAAATAAATTCTGTAAATGCATGTAATGGAGTACTACACAATATTAAAGACAAAAAGCTTACTGACACAAGCAACAGCATGTATGAAACTTAAAGACATAATGTTGAATGAAAAAAGCCAGACACAAGAGTTTATACTATGTGAGTCCATTCATACAAAACTCCAGAAAGAAAGAAAAAGAAATCTCACTACTGTGATAGATGTGAGTGATGGGCTTGGGTCTACGGAGTGGGATAGGAGGGACTGAGAAACGGACAAGAGGAAGCCCTCCCAGGAGGCTGGCTGTGTTGTTCAACTTGCCCTGGGTTGAACTTGAGCGCTGCAGCTCTCTACTGTGCTTAGGAAGGTAGGTGCCCCCCAGCCCCATCAACCCTCCCTCTGAAAGGGTAGCTGACTGACTGAGTGTCCCATTTGCCTCAGGAAAGAGCAGATGACTCAGAATAAACAGTACTGATCTTGTTCAGGTACGCTCCTTTTTGTGTGTCCTAGGTAGGACTTTCTGTGTCCTAGGTAGGGGATTATCAGACGTCTTCCCATAGAAGCACTCACTGGGGCTGTACATATGAGATTAGTGTACAGTTTCCTCTGTGCAGGTTATGTCTGAATTTAAAAGTTTTCAAAAAGACAGACATTAGAACTCCAAAAACGAAAACAAAAATAAAAAGGATATAGACAGAGTAGCAAATACTAAAGCTGACAGAGAAAGAGAAAACTACAGTGTGATTGCCCGTAAACCCAGAGGGGGCTGAAAAACACTAAAGCGTGCTACCTAATTACTCTTTTACTCTGGAAATGTGATCCATGGAGTCTGTCAGGACCAGAGATTTCACATCTCACTGCAAAGAGCCAGAGCAAGTTGCTTGCAATGGAAAGATACTTTAAGAGTAGAAAACTCAATTTCTGTCCTTACACAAGAAGGAAAAAAAGATTACCTCTCCTGTCTGAACTGAGGGGTTGAGAAAAACACTCAGGAATTACCCAGGGGTAGGTTTCTAGGAAATTAAAATCTGGAAATAAGCTGGCACAGTGGCTCACACCTATAATCCCAGTGCTTTGGGAGGCCAAAGCGGGAGGATCACTTCAGGCCAGGAGTACAAGATCAGCCTGGGTAACATAGCAAGATCTCCATCCCTACAAAAAAAAAAAAAAAAAAAAAAAATCTTGAATTATCCAGGTGTGGTGGAATGTACCTGTAGTCTCAGCTACTTGGGAGGCTGAGATGGAAGGATCACTTGAGCCCAGGAGTTCAAAGCTACAGTGAACTGTGATCATACCACTATACTCTAGCTTGGACAACAGAGAGAGCCCTTGTCTTTTCTAAAAATAAAAAAAGTCTGGATATAAAGTAAAGGTTGTTTCTGTGTTTCCCACCTCTGAAGAAGGTGGGAAATTTCTACTCCCTACAATAGGAATAGTATCTGCTGGGGACAGGTGCATGCACGGTCTGAGTCACCTCCAACTCTGCACATGTCTGGAGCCAGCACTGTGGGGCTGGGAGGACAGGAACCACATCTGTGTCTTCGGGTACACCTGCCAAGCTTTCAACCGGTTTCCAGATGCCCTCAAAGTCAGGACCAGCCGTTTGGAAGCCTGGGCCATTGCACAGACCTTCCCTCCCCAGGTATTCTACTCCTCAG
Organism: Trachypithecus francoisi; assembly: GCF_009764315.1. NCBI lineage: Eukaryota > Metazoa > Chordata > Mammalia > Primates > Cercopithecidae > Trachypithecus > Trachypithecus francoisi. The sequence goes on along the minus strand of NW_022680903.1, from coordinate 9,061 downwards.
CAATGAGAGAATATATCAACTCGTCCTGCTTTGGGGAGGTCCCGGTTCCCTCAGCAATCACCCCGTACAAATAAAGCCTTTCCTCTCCCGCAGAGAGCCAGGGAAGACAGGGCAGGGCTTCTCACCCTCCTGGCCCCTCCATCCCAGATACCTTGGCTGCATCATTTCATTTTTCATTTTGTCTGGATTAATTTTGCATTGCTGCATGATTCACACTTCCTGTCTGGCTTCCAAAGCACATAACTAGAGGATCCCTCTGGAGAGGAATGCCGATTAATACCTTTAACATGCCTGCTTCTGATGGGGAGAGCAGGAAAAATACGTATTTTCATATTACATCTATATTCATCTATATATTTTTAACATGTCATTGTGTCATTTTGTACAGAATTGTCATTTTAAGTGGTGATTTGGCCTCACTCCAGGGATTGATGCATCAGGGTCAGGTGGCCTCTGAGGCAGCTGTAATTTTTATGCTGCGCTCCCATCATAAGAGGAGTTAGCCTGGGGAGATTTCACCACATTGCAGAGTGCTGCAGTGAGTGCCTCTCAACAGAAACGGCATAGCTTTTCAAGAGAAGAAAAGTCTTATCTTTTTTTCTCTCTCTGTTTTCTCAGAGAAAGAATAAACCCCTGCCTGAACTGAGGGATTATTGCAGATGAGACTCAAAAAACATTTATATAACACCCCCAACCAAAAGTCCTTGGGACATTGTTAATAGGAGTCAAAAGACCAATAGAAATATAGCCCTGGAGCATTTGTGCCCCTAGAGGCCATTTAGGATTGAGGTCAAGGGTGTTTATTGTCCCCTGGGGCCTGCAGCTGTGATAACCCATACCCAGGTATCCACCAGCCAGCCCTTCCATCCCTAGGAAGAAAGGTTCCATGAAGTCAAAGTGCGAGGTGGAGAGTCAGGAACTTCTCTTTGGGGCCAAATGAACTCTACCCAGAAGTGATGAAGAAAGGTAGGTAATGGACTGCTCAGACCACAGAACACCTGGCCTTCAAACCATGGGCTAAAGAAATCAGAATTGGGCTTTAAATACTCTGTAAAGGGGCATTTGCAGAACCACTGTCCTCTCCTCTGTATGAACATTGGGACTAGGATCCAGTTCCAGCTTTTCCAGGCTCCCGTCTCCCTCCCTCCTCCCTCCTTGCAGACGCCTCCCCTCCCTTCCCCCCTCCCACCCCCAACCCTGTGCTGCTGGACAACTGTTCCTTGCCCTGAGATCGTCTCCTATGTAGAGCTTCCCTTCCTCCAAGTGCCTATTTAGAACCAGAAACAGAAATGGAGCAAAAAAAAAAAAAAAATTTATTAAATATGTATATTTCTGTTATTCCTTTTGGTGGGATAATCCCTAACAAACCACAGCTGCAGAAGACCAACTGAGCAAATGACGGGAGGATATAAATATCTAGAATTACTGTATCTCAAATTCTGTTTTCCTGCTGCAGCCCCAAAGAGCCAGATTTAATTTTTAAAAGAGACTTCAGAGAGGAAGCCTAGGCTCCTAGCAAGGCTTTAGATACTCAATAAATGAAATAAGGCCCTTGTCGAAAGAGGTGAATGCATACGTGTGCATCGGTGCACACTCGTGTCTATGTGTGTCCACATGCATGCATGTGCGTGTATTGGCAGGCAGGAAGAAGGTGGCTAAGGAGCCTGTGAAGATGAGCATTAACCACGAAAAATGCTGATTTCCACACCCCTGATAAAGGACACTTGTTTACATGAGAAGGTGGGAAGGGAAATTAAATAATGATTTTCAAATCCCTTAAGAGATATTATGCAGCAAATATCATCCAGCTGTTCTCCACCCCCTGCCCCAGTTTCCCATCTGCTGCCTGTTTTAAGTGGTGCTTATGGGACAAGACCACTCACCACCCTTTGGTTGGCAAACTCCCGGGTATTTTGGCATGTGAGTTCTGTACAGACTGTCCCCTTGGAGATGGAATTGGCAAGACATGGCCATTCCAAGTGGACTGGAATCCGAGTCTATACCATCTGGGTGGTAGGCTCTGCTCAGCGGGTACACGGACCTAAGCCAATATGAGCAGTGCATTGATGCTCTCGGGGCACAGTGCCATGCTGCTGGTGCCAGATACCAGAATCACTCCCTGGATCCCCTGGGAGCAGTTAAGAAAAAATCAAGACTGGTGATTTGGACAACCTCCCAGTAGGCATCTGGCCTCTAGACATGGAAACCAAATCAAATCTTGTGCTGGAAGAATATGGTACGCACATATGCATTTCATTCATCCATGCAACAGTTATTTACAGACCCCTGTTGGGGGCAGAGTTTCTATCCCAACTTTCCAATTTGGGCTTTGTTGTTGCCTATGTTAGTTTGCCCTGCAGTCCACCCTAATACAGGGTAACTTAGTCTTAAAGGAAACGAGTAATTTCCTCTTCTGCTGGATAGAAAAGATTTCCACCCTTGTTGCCCTTTCTCAGCTCCTGTGATAGACCTCCCTACTCTCAGGTTTGCCTTCAGTTTTATTGGGCCACCTGGTTTTCAAGTGAAGGCACTGCCTCCAGGGAGCCCAATACTGGAGGACTTAGAGCACGTGAATGTAGCTTAGGAGGTAGATGGGACTGGGCACATGTCTCCCTTCCTCCCTGGTTCTGGTGCTACATCCAGCCAGGTAACACACATGGAAAGCAACTATTCTGAACTCTGGTTGGTCCTCAAGCTGGAGGTTTACATGATCTGGAGACTTGGAGACCAAGAGAAATGCTCCATATTTATTACCTCAGTGATCTCTCTCCCTAACTTTCATTCTACTGCCTTGGAGGAAGATATTTATTAGTCATGAGGTGGCCATACCACGCCAAATCTCACAGGGAATGAAGGTCCGGTCCCTGGCTCCATCTTACAACACTTTTTCACCATCTGTACTCTGAACTTTGACCACACATCTCAGAAATAGAAGAGGCTCAGTTCATCCCCTACTTCCATTGTTGCTCTCTCCTTTTTTGATGACAGATGTGTGTTAACCTGACTTGTTCTCTTATGAGTTCCTTGAGGGCTTCTTTGCTTATTCCCAAGTTCTAGCACAGTGCTTTTCATATAAGAGGAACTCAATACATAGTTGTCAAATGAATGAATGGACGAATAGATTACAAAATGATTTACAAGTGATACTCTTACAGTGCTTTTGTTTAAAAGAAATTGACAGGCCAGCTTTGCAAGAAAAGCTACCCTTCTATTCTTCTAGGGTGAATGAGAGTAACTCTTATTTTGTATTCTAACCCCTTTTTAAGTAAGAAAAGAAGGTAGATACATTTGAGCCTTGTTTGCAAAGCTGCTTTAAACCATTCCTCTGTACACCAGTCCAAATAGAGTGCTTCTATCTAGGGAGCAGAAAGGCCAATTAGAGGTCAATGGGCTCACCTCTTCCATGCCACTATGGGGACAAGTAACAGGTAGCCCAGTGTTACTTAAGCCCCTGTGTCTGCACCTAATCACATACCCTACTCATTGTCCATGAATCCAACTCAACCCATCCCAAATGCATCTGGCAAAACACCAGATGACATTTCTGAATTCCTATATTTTCATTCTTGTCTGGCTCCCCTACCTTGGCCATCAGTGGCCATGAAGACCCCTGCTGCGCGGGCAGCATTATATTCCTGGTCTGAAGCAAACAACCCCAGGCCAGACAAATGTGGCTGAAAGATTGTCAGAGCCCTGCCATCTGCTCCTGTCACCTCATTGACTCTCTCCATTTCTCTTGTTTTCCACTCATACTTCTCAGTTCCATCTCTGATGATGATGATAGTACTAATAAAAATGTACTGAGTGCTTACTCGGTGACAGCCACTGTCTTAGGAGCGTCACACTCTCACAGCAACTTCAGGAGATGGATGCCACTGTGATTCCCATTTCACGGATGAAGACAAGGAGCTAGAGGAAGGTTAAGTAACTCATTCAAATCACACAGGTAGTGAGTGTAAGAATCAGCATTCAAACCCAGTTCCTCCTGACCCTAAAAGTCACTCTCAATCACAACACTGTTCTCCAACAAATTGCTCTGGTTTTGGAGTATCTCATTCTACTTCTTAGAATTCCACCATGGTATATCACCTAAGAACTGTTCCTTGCCTTGAGTCTCTCTCCATTGCTGCTTCTTTAATACAAGTCCTCTCTCAATTCCCATGCTCCCCACAATAGCTCTGGGTTCATCCTAGTGCTTCTCTGCATTGCTAAATACATGATGAATTATAGTATAAAGAAAATAGAAGATGCCCCCCAAATACTTGTTCAGCTAATTGATTGGTTGCTGATCTTCTACTCCAGTCAAGTAGGCCTTCTGGCCCTGATTCTAGGGTCACTACTTGCTATCTCAAAGGGTGCTCTTGCCATTCTTCTGATTCTCTGTTTTTGCCTAATGGGCTTTCACCTGCCCAAGGCCCTGCCCTAGTCTGCTCCATGCAAGCACCGCATTCTTCACCCACTCCCCTTTCTGCCTAGACTGTGTAAATCTACAGGAGAGAATCTCAGAGAATTATCCAGGTAGTCTGCCTTTGCAGGTATCTCCATGGTCAGACCACATTTGTATGGCTTAATTCAACAACCACTGCTATAAGGAAAACTAAAGATCTTGCAAAGCACTTTCTTTTGTCAGGGTGAATGGGCCCAGGTTAGGCAGACGGTGCCTCTCCAGCCCCATGACTTCCTCAGGGCATAGAAGAACTTTAGGACCCAAAGTGGGAAGCAGTCCCCCTCATAGAGTGCAGAGCTGTGCACCCCCAGCATCTCTGACAGGCCCTTCCACCTGGAGGCAGCCTCAGCCTGGGGTACTGTTTTCCACTAATATGCTCATATTTCATCTGCTTTAGCATTTTGCTTTCCCAAGCCTCTTAATCCCTCATAATTGAATATATTTTATGCTGATGAGCAGTCGTGTTAATCATGCCTCTGAGCCATGCCTAGAGGGACATTTTATTTCATTCTTTCTTGGGCTTTATGCCAACTTGCACTTTTTCCATCTCAAGGGAGGCTCTTTCTCCAAAGGATGGAATGTGAGCTGGAGGTGAGGAGGACTCCCTGACTAGCAGCCTTTGGAGACCCTGGAACTAAGTGCTAAAGGGAATTACCTTAAAGAGAGATTTTTAAGAACAGAGACACTCTTTTCCTTTTCTTGTCATCCGACCAGATAAACACTTCATCCCGGAGTCCTGGAAATGAACCAAATGATGTATGGATTCTGTTCCAAGGCTGAGAATGCAGATTGGCCCATCCCAGCCAGGTTCTGTATGTTCTCAAGGGGGGATGGAAGAAGAGGGGTGAGTAAGGAAGATTTATGACCTGACTAGAATTCAGGAGAAGCACACACTAAGTCAGGTGGGAGCTCCCCGAAGATTAAGAGCAGAGACTCGAATTGCCTGCAAAGCTTCCATTGATCCAGCCTCTCCGAAGACTTTCCTGGTGGCCACATCGCTCTGCCACGAGCATTGTTTCCCTCAACTTCAAAGCTTGGATTTCATTAAATTAAAAATGCATAAAGCCACAACCTTGTTTTCTTTCAATTTTAGTGCTTACAGAACTAGAAAGGATTGATATGCCAGTAATAGCAGACAAGAGGGAGAAGAATTTATGACCCCAGAAGTGCTGAGGCAAAGCAATAGAAAGAAGCATTTAAGTCTTTCTATTAAAGTAACTCATGAAAAAGCAATAGAAGCTGGGGTGGCAGAGGCCTTACTTATTTCGTCAGTGATGCCAACAGTCAGCGATTTGTCATGGCTGGAAAACAAGAAACAACCGTCTACCCCATGAATGAGTCGACGCTCAGTGCAGTCTGTCAATGAAAAGCTGATCATAATCTGGAAACACTGGGATAGACAACTTAAGGACTCATGTGGAGGAGAGAGGGAGAGACGGCAGCATCACCCTCCAGGGCTGGCAGACAAGGTAGAACTTGAATTTCATTGCCCTTAAGGTGCCAAAATTCAAAATTACCGAGTCCCAAAAGGATGAGAATTCAGCAGCTGATCTTAGAAAGCTAGAGTTTGTTTCTTTCCAAGTAATAGCCCCTGAAAGTCTGGGCCAGTAAGAGCAGGTTAAACTCCCTGTGTTTTCACATCCTTCCTTAACAAGGATACGGAGGACCTGGGGGAACACTTTGAGCTTCCCTCTTATCTGCAAAACACGCCTTTCCTGAGCTCCTCCTCTCCTCACTCAGAGAGTATGAAACACAAATAGACACAGGTTTTCTTAGATTCCATGCAAACAACTAAAAAAGGCAGCAACGAAAAACCTCCTTCATTTGATAAGTGTGTTTGTTTAACATTACCTCGTTTCTTCTGTTTTACACAGATGTGTTCCTCAACCCTTTGGGTACAATTAGCACCCCTGTGTCTGCTCCATCCACCCACTGCCTAGCTCCATTCTGCTACAGCGGTTCCTGCTCAAGCCACTCCAGGTGTCCAGGCTCCAAGTCCCAAGGTCCCTCGGCATCCTATAGTGCAGTCAGCACTATCGGTGCTTCTTCATTTTTTTTTCCTCCTCCACTGACCTTGGAAACAAGGTCCTGGTTCTTCTTCATCACCTTTGGCCAATACTCCTCTTCCTACTCCTCACCCCTAAATGTGGGAGTTTCTCAATCTTTAGACCTCAGTGCTCAGTCCTTTCATTTCTACCTGGACTCTTGTAATTCAAAACTTTCATCAGCATTCACAGTTTCAATAATTACTTCCACGGCAGACCATGTTGTGAACTAGATGAGTGTCCTTGTTAACATTTTATTATTTTTCCCATGTGTTATTTCCCCATCTCCAGGCAAGTTGTAATGCTGTCTGATACTCTTCCCACTTTCACCTCTCCCTAAGTTCTTCTCCTGTGTCTCCTGATCTCCTGCCCACTCAACCCACACCCCACCACCAACCATCACCCCCACTTCCAGGCTCGCACAGACACACACATATTCCTAACACATACCAATGCATACACATTTTGGAGTACTAGGGCTCAACTCTCAGCCTTTCAAGATAAGGAAAGGGGAACAAGAATAAAACACACATGATTGAAGGTTGACATAGAAAATAAACAAATTGAATCATTTCTTTATGATCCATTCAATACCATGACTTCTCAGTTTCTTAATCTCCTTCTCTCTGACAACAACGTATGCCCCCCCAAACTCAGCCCTCATTCACATGGCCACATCAAGACATTAGCATCAACAAAAACTGTACAACTTTTGAAATCTCAGCTCCAAGCATCATATTGGCTAGCCATAATCTCCTACCTTTCACACTCTAGGACTCCCATTCCAGAATCTCTATAACCTCATGAAGACCTCTAATCCATTGACTCCTCACATAGTGTTTTACTCTGTATTATGCTCCTCATATCCTCACCAAGGCAGTGGCAATTGGGATCAAGAGAGAGGATATTTAAGAATTTGATTTAAGGGTTGGTGACTGTTGGATGTATGGAGTGAAGGAGAAGCTGACCCTTAGCATCTGGCTGGGTTTATAGAGCTCAAAATGTGAAATAGGAAATGCCTGCTAAGGAGCAAGGAAGGACATGATGAGTTTTGGTTTGGACAAGTTGAATTTGAGGTATCTGATAGACTTCCAACAGGCAGTGGTTGTACATAAGAGTGAACACAGAGATTAGGAGGTCATCAAGGCAATGAACTCCTTCATCAGGAGGTCATCAAGGTACAGGCCTTCCTTCAGTTGTATGACTACAGCTTTCTAATTCATCTCTCTGCTTCCAGGCGTGCCCCTCCCAACCCAACCAATGTTCGAAAACACAAAATGCGTCATATCACTGACCTACTTAAGACCCTTTGCCACTTCTTATTGCTTTTCACTTAAATTTCAAGATATACGAGGACGTTTAAGGGACCATTCCCCATCTGCTTCCAGTTTACTAAATATGAAATAGCCTTTTCTGCCTAGCAAACCCTTATTCATTCTTTAAACCTCAACTCAAACGCCACCTCATTAGCAAAGACTTCTGCTCTCCAAAGCAGCGTCATTGTTTCCACCTCTGTGCTCCCTTTGTTAGTTGTATTTACATCATATAGCACTTACCACATTGCTTGTATAATGCATGCAAACTCATTCCCTGAGACAGTGGACTCTTTGTGGGCAAAAATTTTGCTTTATAACTCACTGTTTCTCCCAAAGTTAGCAGTCTAGCACACTGTAGTTCTACCATTAGTATTGTTGACTGAGTAAGTTAGCCTTAGCCAGTGTTTTGGGCCTTGACTCATCACAGTTTTTCCTTATAGTTTCTTTGCCAGATAGATAAGAATCAAATGCAAATGATGATAAAATAATCTTTAAGAATGCTGGGGGAGAAGAGAGGAGAAAATTCTGTGTTCTTATTTCTTCTTGTTCCCTACTTTCCCATATGCAAGCAAAACTCCAGCTTAGATCAAATGCCTAAGAGCCTCTACTGTTCCTCTACCCCTAGGAGCATGCACCATTAGAGATAAGAATATGGAGGCAATTTCCTCCAGGACTTGAAAATTCAATAGGACCAGAGATATTTCCTTGGGCATCTATTAGAATTGCAAGCAACTCAGGAGAACAATTTCTATGCTCTGTAGCTTGCCAGGACACTAACTAAACAAATGTATAGAAACTCTTGAGACTTCTGACTTTGGGGATTTCTCCCCATACTGTAATTTACCTGCATTTTGAAAGGGTATTTTATTGTTATGAGACAGAGAGGGAATAGAGTGGTAGTCTTGAGTCTGTTCCTGTACAATGCTGGACAAATTGTTTACTTTTACTAGAACTAAGTTTCTCACTTTTGAATAGAGGGGTTTGAAGTAAGTAATCTCTAACATATATTTCAAATTTCAAAGCTTATGAAAGCTTATGAAGAGGGCTCCAACTTCCAGTAGGATAACAATAGCTACTTGAATCCAAATCATTTCATATGTCCTCCCAAAAAAGGCCTAAAAATTAACACAAGATGTAATAAAACCAGTCATAACCCAAGACTGTAGCATGGATAGAAAGCCAAGAATACTTCAAAATGCACACATTAGGAAGTAAACCAAACCATCAGAGCCATTGTGAAAATGTGCCAGAGA
>NW_022680902.1:0-60184 GCF_009764315.1 Trachypithecus francoisi | reverse complement strand
CTTATGAGTGAGAACATGCATTGTTTGATTTTATGTTTTGTGTTAGTTTGCTGAGAAAGATGATTTCCAGCTTCATCTGTGTCCCTGTAAAGGACATGAACTCATCCATTTGTATGGCTGCATAGTATTCCATGGTCTATATGTGCCACATTTTCATTATCCAGTCTATCATTAATGAACATTTGGGTTGGTTCCAAGTCTTTGCTATTGTGAACAGTGCCACAATAAACATATATGTGCATGAGTCCTTATAGTAGAATGATTTATGATCCTTTGAGTATATATCCAGTAATGGGATTGCTGGATCAAATGGTATATCTGGTTCTAGATCCTTGAGAAATCACCACACTGTCTTTCACAATGATTGGACTAATTTACATTCCCACAAACAGTATAAAGGTGTTCCTATTTCTCCACATTCTCTCCAGCATCCGTTGTTTCCTGACTTTTTAATAATCGCCATTCTAACTAATGTGATATGGTGTCTCATTGTGGTTTTGATTTGCATTTCTCCAATGGCCAGTGATGATGAGCTTTTTTTCATGTTTGCTGGCTGCATAAGTGTCTTCTTTTGAGAAGTGTCTGTTCATATCATTCACCCACATTTTGATGTGGTCGTTTGTTTTTTTCTTGTAAATTTTTTAAAGTTTTTTTTAGATTCTTGATAACAGCCCTTTCTCAGATAGATAGATTGCAAAAATTTTCTCTCATTCTGTAGGTGGCCTGTTCACTCTGACGAGTTTCTTTTGCTATGCAGAAGCTCTTTAGTTTAATCAGATCCCATTTGTCAATTTTGGCTTTTGTTGAAATTGGTTTTGGTGTTTTAGCCATGAGTATTGGCTCATGCCTATGTTTTGAATGGTATTTCCTGGGTTTTCTTATAGGAATTTTATGGTTTTGGGTCTTCCATTTAAGTCTTTGATTTATCTTGATTTTTGTATAAGGTGTAAGGAAGGGGTCCATTTTCAGTTTTTTGCATATGGCTAGCCAGTTTTTCTCAACACCATTTATTAAATAGGGAATCCTTTCCCCATTGCTTGTTTTTATAAGGTTTGTCAAAGATCAGATGGTTGTAGATGCGTGGTGTTATTTCAGAGGCCTCTGCTCTGTTCCATTGGTCTATATATCTGTTTTGGTATCAGGACCATGCTGTTTTGATTACTGTAGCCTTTTGGTATAGTTTAAAGTCAGGTAGTGGGATGCCTCCAGCCTTGTTCTTTTTTCTTAGGATTGTCTTGGCTATATGGGCTCTCTTTTGGTTCCACATGAAGTTTAAAGTATTTTTTTCCAATTCTGTGAAGAAAGTCAATCATAGATTGATGGTGATAGCATTGAATCTATAAATTACTTTGGATAGTATGGCCATTTCCACGATATTGATTCTTCCTATCCATGAACATGGAATGTCTTTCCATTTATTTATGTCCTCTCTTATTTTCTTGAGCAGTGGTTTGTAGTTCTCCTTGAAGATGTCCTTCACATCTTGTGTAAGTTGTATTGCTAGATATTTGATTCTCTTTGTAGCAATTGTGAATGGGAATTCACTCTTGATTTGGCTATCTGTTTGTTTATTATTTATGTATAGAAACGCTTGTGATTTTTACACATTGATTTTGTCTACTGAGAATTTGCTACAGTTGTTATCAGCTTAAGGAGATTTTTGGCTGCGAAGATGAGCCATGTTTTCTAAATATACAATCATGTCATCTGCAAACAGAGGCAATTTGACTTCCTCTCTTCCTATTTGAATACACTTTATTTCTTTCTCTTGCCTGATTGCCTTGACCAGAGCTTCCATTACTATGTTGACTATGAGTGGTGAGAGAGGGCATCCTTGCCTTTGTCAGTTTTCAAAGGGAATGCTTCCAGTTTTTGCCCATTCAGTTTGATATTGGCTGTGGGTTTGTCATAAACTGCTCTTATTATTTTGAGAGATGTTCCATCAATACTTAGTTTATGGAGAGTTTTTAGTATGAAGGGGTGTTGAATTTTATCTAAGGCCTTTTCTGCATCTATTCAGATAATCATGTGGTTTTTGTCATTGGTTCTGTTTATGTGATAAATTATGTTTATTAATTTGCATATGTTGAACCAGCCTTGCATTCCTGGAATGAATCTGACTTGATCATGGTGGATAAGCTTTTTGATGTGTTGCTGGATTCGGTTTGCCAGTATTTTATTGAGGATTTCACATTAATGTTTATCAGGGATATTCACCTGAAATTTTCTTTTTTAGTTGTATCTATGCCAGATTTTGGTATCAGGATGATGCTGGCCTTATAAAATGAGTTAGGGAGGAGTCACTCTCTTTCTATTATTTGGAATAGTTTCAGAAAGAATGGTACCAGCTCTTCTTTGTACCTCTGGTAGAATTCAGGTGTGAATCCATCTGGTCGTGGACTTTTTTTTGGTTGATAGGCTATTAATAACTGCCTCAATTTCAGAACTCGTTATTGGTTTATTCAGGGATTCTACTTCTTCCTGATTTAGACTTGGGAGGGTGTATGTTTCCAGGAATTTATCTATTTCTTCTAGATTTTCTAGTTTTTTTGTATAGAGGTGTTTATAGTATTCTCTGATAGTAGTTTGTATGTCTGTGAGATCAGTGGTTTTATCCCCTTTATTATTTTTTATTGCATCTATTTGATTCTTCTCTCTTTTCTTCTTTATTAGTTTGGCTAGTGGTCTATATACTTTGTTGATCTTTTCAAAAAACCAGTTCCTGGATCCATTAATTATTTTAATGGTTTTTCATGTCTCTATCTCCTTCAGTTCTGCTTTTATCTTAGTTATTTCTTGTCTGCTGCTAGCTTTTGAACTTGTTTGCTTTTGCTTCTCTAGTTCTTTTAATTGTCATGTTAGGGTGTCAATTTTACATCTTTCCTCCTTCCTCTTGTGAGCATTCAGTGCTGTAAATTTCCCTCTAAACACTGCTGTAGCTGTGTCCCAGAGATTCTGGCACATTGTGTCTTTGTTCTCATTGGTTTCAAATAACTTATTTATTTCTGCCTCAATTTCGTTATTTACCCTGTAGGGATTCAGGAGCAGGTTGTTCTGTTTGTTGTGCGGTTTTGAGTCAGTTTCTTAATCCTGAGTTCTATTTGATTGCATTGTGGTCTGAGAGACTGTTTGTTATGATTTCCATTCTTTTGCATTTGCTGAGGAGTGTTTTACTTTCAATTATGTGGTCAATTTTAGAGTAAGTGCAATGTGGTGCTGAGAATAATGTAAATTCTGTTGATTTGGGGTGGAGAGTTCTGTGGATGTCTATTAGGTCTGCTTGGTTCAGAGCTGAGTTCAAGTCCTGAATATCCTTGTTAATTATTTGTCTTGTCAATCTGTCTATATTGATGGTGGGTGTCAATATCTCCCGCTATTATTGCATGGAATCTAAGTCTCTTTGTGTGTCTCTAGAACTTGCTTTATGAATCTGGGTGCTGCTGTATTGAGAGCATAGATATTTAGGATAGTTAGCTCTTCTTGTTGCATTGATCCTTTTACCATTATGTAATGCCCTTCTGTGTCTTCTTTTATGTTTGTTGGTTTAAAGTCTGTTTTATCAGAGATTAGAATTGCAACTCTTGCTTTTCTTTTTTTCTTTTCTTTTTTTGCTTTCCATTTTGCTTGGTAAATATTCCTCCATCCTTTTATTTGTAGCCTAATTGTGTCTTTGCATGTGAGATGCATCGCCTGAATAAGCACACTGATGATTCGTGACTCTTTATCTAATTTGCCAGTCTGTGTCTTTTATTTGAGGTATTTAACCCATTTACATTTCAGGTTAATATTGTTATGTGTCAATTTGATCCTGTCCTTCTTTTTTTTTTTTTTTTATTATACTTTAAGTTCTAGGGTACATGTGCATAAAATACAGGTTTGTTACATATGTATACTTGTGCCATGTTGGTGTGCTGCACCCATCAACTCATCAGCACCCAACATTCATCATTTATATCATGTATAACTCCCCAATGCAATCCCTCCCCCCGCCCCCCTCCCCATGATAGGCCCCAGTGTGTGATGTTCCCCTTCCTGAGTCCAAGTTTCCTCATTGTTCAGTTCCCACCTATGAGTGAGAACATGCGGTGTTTGGTTTTCTGTTCTTGTGATAGTTTGCTAAGAATGATGTTTTCCAGCTGCATCCATGTCCCTACAAAGGATGCAAACTCATCCTATTTTATGGCTGCATAGTATTCCAGGTGTATATGTGCCACATTTTCTTAATCCAGTCTGTTACAGATGGACATTGGGTTGATTCCAAGTCTTTGCTATTGTGAATAGTGCCGCAATAAACATACGTGTGCATGTGTCTTTGTAGTAGAATAATTTATAATCCTTTGGGTATATATCCAGTAGTGCGATGGCTGGGTCATATGGTACATCTAGTTCTAGATCCTTGAGGAATTGCCATACTGTTTTCCATAACGGTTGAACTAGTTTACAATCCCATCAACAGTGAAAAGTGTTCCTATTTCTCCACATCCTCTCCAGCACCTGTTGTTGCCTGATTTTTTTTTTTTTTATTATACTTTAAGTTCTAGGGTACATGTGCATAACGTTTATATCATGTATAACTCCCCAATGCAATCCCTCCCTCCTCCCACCTCCCCATGATAGGCCCCAGTGTGTGATGTTCCCCTTCCCGAGTCCAAGTGATCTCATTGTTCAGTTCCCACCTATGAGTGAGAACATGCGGTTTTTGGTTTTCTCTTCTTGTGATAGTTTGCTAAGAATGATGGTTTCCAGCTGCATCCATGTCCCTACAAAGGACGCAAACTCATCCTTTTTGATGGCTGCATAGTATTCCATGGTGTATATGTGCCACATTTTCTTAATCCAGTCTGTCACAGATGGACATTTGGGTTGATTCCAAGTCTTTGCTATTGTGAATAGTGCCGCAATAAACATACGTGTGCATGTGTCTTTGTAGTAGAGTAATTTATAATCCTTTGGGTATATACCCAGTAGTGGGATGGCTGGGTCATATGGTACATCTAGTTCTAGATCCTTGAGGATCGCCATACTGTTTTCCATAATGGTTGAACTAGTTTACAATCCCACCAACATGTAAAAGTGTTCCTATTTCTCCACATCCTCTCCAACATCTATTGTTTCCTGACTTCTTAATGATTGCCATTCTAAGTGGTGTGAGATGGTATCTCATTGTGGTTTTGATTTGCATTTCTCTGATGGCGAGTGATGACGAGCATTTTTTCATGTGTCTGTTGGCTGTATGGATGTCTCTTTTGAGAAATGTCTGTTCATATCCTTTGCCCACTTTTTGATGGGGTTGTTTGTTTTTTTCTTGTATATTTGCTTGAGTTCTTTGTAGATTCTGGATATTAGCCCTTTGTCAGATGAGTAGGTTGCAAAAATTTTTTCCCATTCTGTAGGTTGCCTGTTCACTCTGATGGTAGTTTCTTTTGCTGTGCAAAGCTCTTTAGTTTAATGAGATCCCATTTGTCAATTTTTGCTTTTGCTGCCGTTGCTTTTGGTGTTTTAGACATGAAGTCCTTGCCCATGCCTATGTCCTGAATGGTACTACCTAGATTTTCTTCTAGGGTTTTTATGGTATTAGGTCTAACATTTAAGTCTCTAATCCATCTTGAATTAATTTTCGTATAAGGGGTAAGGAAAGGATCCAGTTTCAGCTTTCTACTGTTTGGCTAGCCAATTATCCCAGCACCATTTATAAATAGGAATCCTTTCCCCATTTCTTGTTTTTGTCAGGTTTGTCAAAGATCAGATGGCTGTAGATGTGTGGTATTATTTCTGAGGACTCTGTTCTGTTCCACTGGTCTATTTCTCTGTTGTGGTACCAGTACCATGCTGTTTTGGTTACTGTAGCCTTGTATAGTTTGAAGTCAGGTAGCGTGACGCCTCCAGCTTTGTCCTTTTGACCTAGGATTGTCTTGGCAATGCGGGCTCTTTTTTGTTCCATATGAACTTTAAAGCAGTTTTTTCCAATTCTGTGAAGAAACTCATTGGTAGCTTGATGGGGATGGCATTGAATCTATAAATAACCTTGGGCAGTATGGCCATTTTCACATTTCACGATATTGATTCTTCCTATCCATGAGCATGGTATGTTCTTCCATTTGTTTGTGTCCTCTTTGATTTCACTGAGCAGTGGTTTGTAGTTCTCCTTGAAGAGGTCCTTTACATCCCTTGTAAGCTGGATTCCTAGGTATTTTATTCTCTTTGAAGCAATTGTGAATGGAAGTTCATTCCTGACTTGGCTCTCTGCTTGTCTGTTACTGGTGTATAAGAATGCTTGTGATTTTTGCACATTAATTTTGTATCCTGAGACTTTGCTGAAGTTGCTTATCAGCTTAAGGAGATTTTGGGCTGAGACGATGGGTTTTTCTAAATATACAATCATGTCATCTGCAAACAGGGACAATTTGACTTCTTCTTTTCCTAACTGGATACCCTTGATTTCTTTCTCTTGGCTGATTCCCTAGCCAGAACTTCCAACACGATGTTGAATAGGAGTGGTGAGAGAGGGCATCCCTGTCTTGTGCCAGTTTTCAAAGGGAATTTTTCCAGTTTTTGCCCATTCAGTATGATATTAGCTGTGGGTTTGTCGTAAATAGCTCTTATTATTTTGAGGTACGTTCCATCAATACCGAATTTATTGAGCGTTTTTAGCATAAAGGGCTGTTGAATTTGGTCAAAAGCCTTTTCTGCATCTATTGAGATAATCATGTGGTTCTTGTCTTTGGTTCTGTTTATATGCTGGATTACGTTTATTGATTTGCGAATGTTGAACCAGCCTTGCATCCCAGGGATGAAGCCCACTTGATCATGGTGGATAAGCTTTTTGATGTGCTGCTGAATCCGGTTTGCCAGTATTTTATTGAGAATTTTTGCATCGATGTTCATCAGGGATATTGGTCTAAAATTCTCTTTTTTGTTGTGTCTCTGCCAGGCTTTGGTATCAGGATGATGTTGGCCTCATAAAATGAGTTAGGGAAGATTCCCTCTTTTTCTATTGATTGGAATAGTTTCAGAAGGAATGGTACCAGCTCCTCCTTGTACCTCTGGTAGAATTCAGCTGTGAATCCATCTGGTCCTGGACTTTTTTTCGTGGGTAGGCTATTATTGTTGCCTCAATTTCAGAGCCTGTTATTGGTCTATTCAGGGATTCAACTTCTTCCTGGTTCAGTCTTGGGAGAGTGTAAGTGGCCAGGAAATTATCCATTTCTTCTAGATTTTCTAGTCGATTTGTGTAGAGGCATTTATAGTATCTCTGATGGTTGTTTGTATTTCTGTGGGGTCGGTGGTGATATCCCCTTTATCATTTTTTATTGCGTCTATTTGATTCCTCTCTCTTTTCTTCTTTATTAGTCTTGCTAGCGGTCTGTCAATTTTGTTGATCTTTTCAAAAAACCAACTCCTGGATTCATTGATTTTTGGAGGGTTTTTTGTGACTCTATCTCCTTCAGTTCTGCTCTGATCTTAGTTATTTCTTGCCTTCTGCTAGCTTTTGAATGTGTTTGCTCTTGCCTCTCTAGTTCTTTTAATTGTGATGTTAGAGTGTCCATTTTAGATCTTTCCTGCTTTCTCTTGTGGGCATTAGTGCTATAAATTTCCCTCTACACACTGCTTTAAATGTGTCCCAGAGATTCTGGTATGTTGTATCTTTGTTCTCATTGGTTTCAAAGAACATCTTTATTTCTGCTTTCATTTCGTTATGTACCCAGTAGTCATTGAGGAGCAGGTTATTCAGTTTCCATGTAGTTGAGCGGTTTTGATTGAGTTTCTTAGTCCTGAGTTCTAGTTTGATTGCACTGTGGTCTGAGAGACAGTTTGTTATAATTTCTGTTCTTGTACATTTGCTGAGGAGTGCTTTACTTCCAATTATGTGGTCAATTTTGGAATAAGTGCGATGTGGTGCTGAGAAGAATGTATATTCTGTTGATTTGGGGTGGAGAGTTCTATAGATGTCTATTAGTCCGCTTGGTGCAGAGATGAGTTCAATTCCTGGATATCCTTGTTAACTTTCTGTCTCGTTGATCTGTCTAATGTTGACAGTGGAGTGTTGAAATCTCCCATTATTATTGTATGGGAGTCTAAGTCTCTTTGTAGGTCTCTAAGGACTTGCTTTATGAATCTGGGTGCTTCTGTATTGGGTGCATAGATATTTAGGAGAGTTAGCTCTTCCTGTTGAATTGATCCCTTTACCATTATGTAATGGCCTTCTTTGTCTCTTTTGATCTTTGATGGTTTAAAGTCTGTTTTTCAGAGACTAGGATTGCAACCCCTGCTTTTTTTTGTTCTCCATTTGCTTGGTAGATCTTTCTCCATCCCTTTATTTTGAGCCTATGTATGTCTCTGCATGTGAGATGGGTCTCCTGAATACAGCAGACTGATGGGTGTTGACTCTTTATCCAGTTTGCCAGTCTGTGTCTTTTAATTGGAGCATTTAGTCCATTTACATTTAAGGTTAATATTGTTATGTGTGAACTTGATCCTGTCATTATGATATTAACTGGTTATTTTGCTCATTAGTTGATGCAGTTTCTTCCTAGCCTCGATGGTCTTTACATTTTGGCATTTTTTTGCAATGGCTGGTACCGGTTGTTCCTTTCCCTGTTTAGGGCTTCCTTCAGGGTCTCTTGTAAGGCAGGCCTGGTGGTGACAAAATCTCTAGCATTTGCTTGTCTGTAAAGGATTTTATTTCTCCTTCACTGATGAAACTTAATTTGGCTGGATATGAAATTCTGGGTTGAAAATTCTTTTCTTTAAGAATGTTGAATATTGGCCCCCACTCTCTTCTGGCTTGTAGAGTTTCTGCCGAGAGATCTGTTGTTAGTCTGATGGGCTTCCCTTTGTGGGTAACCCGACCTTTCTCTCTGGCTGCCCTTAAGATTTTTTCCTTCATTTCAACTTTGGTGAATCTGGCAATTGTGTCTTGGAGTTGCTCTTCTGGAGGAGTATCTTTGTGGCGTTCTCTGTATTTCCTGAATTTGAATGTTGGCCTGCCCTAGTAGGTTGGGGAAGTTCTCCTGGATGATATCCTGAAGAGTGTTTTCCAACTGGGTTCCATTTTCCCCCTCACTTCAGGCACCCCAATCAGACGTAGATTTGGTCTTTTACATAATCCCATACTTCTTGCAGGCTTTGTTCATTTCTTTTTCTTCTTTTTTTTCTTTTGGTTTTCTCTTCTCGCTTCATTTCATTCATTTGATCCTCAATCGCTGATACTCTTTCTTCCAGTTGATCGAGTCGGTTACTGAAGCTTGTGCATTTGTCACGTATTTCTCGTGTCATGGTTTTCATCTGGTCATTTCGTTTATGATCTTCTCTGCATTAATTAGTCTAGCTGTCAATTCTTCCACTTTTGTTTCAAGATTTTTAGTTTCTTTGCGCTGGGTACGTAATTCCTCCTTTAGCTCTAAGAAGTTTGATGGACTGAAGCCTTCTTCTCTCATCTCGTCAAAGTCATTCTCTGAGCAGCTTTGATCCGTTGCTGGCGATGGGCTGCGCTCCTTTGCAGGGGGAGATGCGCTCTTATTTTTTGAATTTCCAGCTTTTCTGCCCTGCTTTTTCCCCATCTTTGTGGTTTTATCTGTCTCTGGTCTTTGATGATGGTGACGTACTGATGGGGTTGTGGTATAGGTGTCCTTCCTGTTTGATAGTTTTCCGTCTGACAGTCAGAAGGACTGTCTGTTGGTCTGTTGGAGATTGCTTGAGGTCCACTCCAGACCCTGTTTGCCTGGGTATCAGCAGCAGAGGTTGCCAAAGATAGAATATTGCTGAGCAGCGAGTGTACCTGTCTGATTCTTCCTTTGGAAGTTTCCTCTCAGGGATGACTCCACCCTGTGAGGTGGCGGTGTCAGACTGCCCCTAGTGGGGGATGTCTCCCAGCTAGGCTACTCAGGGGTCAGGGACCCACCTGAGCAGGCAGTCTGTCCGTTCTCGGATCTCAACCTCCGCGTTGGGAGATCCACAGCTCTCCCCAAAGCTGTCAGACAGAGTCGTTCGCCTCTGCACACCCCCGCTGCTTTCCCTATTGGACCTCAGCTGTGGGCTGTCCCCAGAGGTGGAGTCTACAGAGACAGGCAGGTTTCCTTGAGCTGCTGTGAGCTCCACCCAGTTCGAGCTTCCCAGCGGCTTTGTTTACCTACTTAAGCCTCAGCAATGGCGGGCGCCCCTCCCCCAGCCTCGCTGCTGCCTTGCGGATAGATCGCTGCAGACGGCTGTGTTAGCAGTGAGGGAGGCTCCGTGGGCGTGGGACCCTCCCGGCCAGGTGTGGGATATATTCTCCTGGTGTGCCTGTTTCCTTAAAGCGCAGTATTGGGGTGGGAATTACGCGATTTTCCAGGTGTTATGTGTCTCAGTTCCCCTGGCTAGGAAAACGGATTTCCTTCCCCCTTGCGCTTCCAGGTGAGGCGATGCCTCGCCCTGCTTCAGCTCACGCTGGTCAGGCTGCAGCAGCTGACCAGCACCGATTGTCCGGCACTCCCTAGAGAGATGACCCCAGTACCTCAGTTGAAAATGCAGAAATCACCGTCTTCTGTGTTACTCGCGCTGGGAGTTGGAGACTGGAGCTGTTCCTATTCGGCCATCTTGCTCCGCCCCTCCAGTTGCCTGATTTTTTAATGATTGCCATTCTAACTGGTGTGAGATGGTATCTCATTGTGGTTTTGATTTGCATTTCTCTGATGGCCAGTGATGATGAGCATTTTTTCATGTGTCTGTTGGCTGTATGAATGTCTTCTTTTGAGAAATGTCTGTTCATATCCTCTGCCCACTTTCTGATGGGTTTTTTTTTTTTTCTTGAAAATTTGTTTGAGTTCTTTGTAGGTTCTGGATATTAGCCCTTTGTCAGATGAGTAGATTGCAACAATTTTCTCCCATTCTGTAGGTGCCTGTTCACTCTGATGGTAGTTTCTTTTGCTGTGCAGAAGCTCTTTAGTTTAATTAGATCCCATTTGTCAATTTTGGCTTTGCTGCCATTGCTTTTGGTGTTTTAGACATGAAGTCCTTGCCCATGCCTATGTCCTGAATGGTACCACCTAGATTTTCTTCTAGGTTTTTATAGTATTAGGTCTAACATTGAAGACTCTAATCCATCTTGAATTAATCTTCGTATAAGGAGTAAGGAAGGGATCCAGTTTCAGCTTTCTACTTATGGCTAGCCATTTTCCCAGCACCATTTATTGAATAGGGAATCCTTTCCCCTTTCTTGTTTCTCTCAGGTTTGTCAAAGATCAGATGGCTGCAGATGTGTGGTATTATTTCCAAGGACTCTGTTCTGTTCCATTGGTCTATATCTCTGTGTTTTTGTACCAGTACCATGCTGTTTTGGTTACTGTAGCCTTGTAGTATAGTTTGAAGTCAGGTAGCGTGACGCCTCCAGCTTTGTCCTTTTGACTTAGGATTGTCTTGGCAATGCGGGCTCTTTTTTGGTTCCATATGAACTTTAAAGCAGATTTTCCAATTCTGTGAAGAAAGTCATTGGTAGCTTGTTGGGGATGGCATTGAATCTATAAATAACCTTGGGCAGTATGGCCATTTTCACGATATTGATTCTTCCTATCCATGAGCATGGTATGTTCTTCCATTTGTTTGTGTCCTCTTTTATTTCACTGAGCAGTGGTTTGTAGTTCTCCTTGAAGAGGTCCTTACATCCCTTTTAAGTTGGATTCCTAGGTATTTTTCTCTTTGAAGCAATTGTGAATGGAAGTTCATTCCTGATTTGGCTCTCTGTTTTTCTGTTACTGGTGTATAAGAATGCTTGTGATTTTTGCACATTAATTTTTTATCCTGAAACTTTGCTGAAGTTGCTTATCAGCTTAAGGAGATTTTGGGCTGAGACAATGGGGTTTTCTAAATATACAATCATGTCATCTGCAAACAGGGACAATTTGACTTCTTCTTTTCCTAACTGGATACCCTTGATTTCTTTCTCTTGGCTGATTGCCCTAGCCAGAACTTCCAACACTATGTTGAATAGGAGTGGTGAGAGAGGGCATCCCTGTCTTGTGCCAGTTTTCAAAGGGAATTTTTCCAGTTTTTGCCCATTCAGTATGAAATTAGCTGTGGGTTTGTCATAAATAGCTCTTATTATTTTGAGATACGTTCCATCAATACCGAATTTATTGAGCGTTTTTAGCAAGAAGGGCTGTTGACTTTGGTCAAAAGCCTTTTCGCATCTATTGAGATAATCATGTGGTTCTTGTCTTTGTTTCTGTTTATATGCTGGATTACGTTTATTGATTTGCAAATGTTGAACCAGCCTTGCATCCCAGGGATGAAACCCACTTGATCATGGTGGATAAGCTTTCTGATGTGCTGCTGAATCCTGTTTGCCAGTATTTTATTGAGAATTTTTGCATCGATGTTCATCAGGGATATTGGTCTAAAATTGTCTTATTTTGTTGTGTCTCTGCCAGGCTTTGGTATCAGGATGATGTTGGCCTGATACAATGAGTTAGGGAGGATTCCCTCTTTTTCTATTGATTGGAATAATTTCAGAAGGAATGGTACCAGGTCCTCCTTGTACCTCTGGTAGAATTCAGCTGTGAATCCATCCGGTCGTGGACTTTTTTTGGTGGGTAGGCTATTAATTGTTGCCTCAATTTCAGAGCCTGCTATTGGTCTATTCAGGGATTCAAGTTCTTCCTCGTTTAGTCTTGGGAGAGTGTAAGTGTCCAGGAAATTATCCATTTCTTCTAGATTTTCTAGTTGATTTGTGTAGAGGCGTTTATAGTATTCTCTGATGGTAGTTTGTATTTTGTGGGGTTGGTGGTGATATCCCCTTTTTCATTTTTTATTGCGTCTATTTGATTCCTCTCTCTTTTCTTCTTTATTAGTCTTGCTAGCGGTCTGTCAATTTTGTGATCTTTTCAAAAAACCAACTCCTGGATTCTTTGATTTTTGGTGCGTTTTTTGTGTCTCTATCTCCTTCAGTCTGCTCTGATCTTAGTGATTTCTTGCCTTCTGCTAGCTTTTGAATGTGTTTGCTCTTGCCTGTCTAGTCCTTTTAATTGTGATGTTAGAGTGTCAATTTTAGATCTTTCCTGCTTTCTCTTGTGGGCATTTAGTGCTATAAATTTCCCTCTACACACTGCTTTAAATGTGTCCCAGAGATTCTGGTATGTTGTATCTTTGTCCTCATTGGTTTCAAAGACATCTTTATTTCTGCTTTCATTTCGTTATGTACCCAGTAGTCATTCAGGAGCAGGTTGTTCAGTTTCCATGTAGTTGAGCGGTTTTGATTGAGTTTCTTAGTCCTGAGTTCTAGTTTGATTGCACTGTGTTCTGAGAGACAGTTTGTTATAATTTCTGTTCTTTGACATTTGCTGAGGAGTGCTTTACTTCCAATTATGTGGTCAATTTTGGAATAAGTGCGATGTGCTGCTGAGAATGTATATTCTGTTGATTTGGGGTGGAGAGTTCTATAGATGTCTATTAGGTCCGCTTGGTGCAGAGATGAGTTCAATTCCTGGATATCCTTGTTAACTTTCTGTCTCGTTGATCTGTCTAATGTTGACAGTGGAGTGTTGAAGTCTCCCATTATTATTGTATGGGAGTTTAAGTCTCTTTGTGAGTCTCTAAGGACTTGCTTTATGAATCTGGGTGCTCCTGTATTGGTGCATATATATTAGGAGCGTTAGCTCTTCCTGTTGAATTGATCCCTTTACCATTATGTAATGGCCTTCTTTGTCTCTTTTGATCTTTGATGGTTTAAAGTCTGTTTTATCAGAGACTAGGATTGCAACCCCTGCTTTTTTTTGTTCTCTATTTGCTTGGTAGATCTTCCTCCATCCCTTTATTTTGAGCCTATATATGTCTCTGCATGTGAGATGGGTCTCCTGAATACAGCAGACTGATGGGTCTTGACTCTTTATCCAGTTTGCCAGTCTGTGTCTTTTAATTGGAGCATTTAGTCCATTGACATTTAAGGTTAATATGTTTATGTGTGAACTTGATCCTGCCATTATGATATTAACTGGTTATTTTGCTCGTGTTGATGCAGTTTCTTCCTAGCCTCGATGGTCTTTACATTTTGGCATGTTTTTGCAATGGCTGGTACCGGTTGTTCCTTTCCATGTTTAGTGCTTCCTTCAGGGTCTCTTGTAAGGCAGCCTGGTGGTGACAAAATCTCTAAGCATTTGCTTGTCTGTAAAGGATTTTATTCTCCTTCACTGATGAAACTTAGTTTGGCTGGATATGAAATTCTGGGTTGAAAATTCTTTTCTTTAAGAACGTTGAATATTGGCCCCCACTCTCTCTGGCTTGCAGAGTTTCTGCCGAGAGATCTGCTGTTAGTCTGATGGGCTTCTCTTTGTGGGTAACCCGACCTTTCTCTCTGGCTGCCCTTAAGATTTTTTCCCTCATTTCAACTTTGGTGAATCTGGCAATTATGTGTCTTGGAGTTGCTCTTCTGGAGGAGTATCTTTGTGGCGTTCTCTGTATTTCCTGAATTTGAATGTGGCCTGCCCTAGTAGGTTGGGGATGTTCTCCTGGATGATATCCTGAAGAGTGTTTTTGAATTTCCAGCTTTTCTGCCCTGCTTTTCCCCCATCTTTGTGGTTTTATCTGCCTCTGGTCTTTGATGATTGTGATGTGCTGATGGGGTTTTGGTATAGGTGTCCTTCCTGTTTGATAGTTTTCCTTCTGACAGTCAGGACCCTCAGTATAGGTCTGTTGGAGATTGCTTGAGGTCCACTCCAGACCCTGTTTGCCTGGGTATCAGCAGCAGAGGTTGCAGAAGATAGAATATTGCTGAACAGCAAGTGTACCTGTCTGATTCTTCATTTGGAAGCTTCCTCTCAGGGGTGTACCCCACCCTGTGAGGTGTGGGGTGTCAGTCTGCCCCTAGTGGGGGATGTCTCCCAGTTAGGCTACTCAGGGGTCAGTGACCCACTTAAGCAGGCAGTCTGTCTGTTCTCAGATCTCAACCTCCATGTTGGGAGATCCACTGCTCTCTTCAAAGCTGTCAGACAGAGTCGTTCCCGTCTGCACAGGCTTCTCCTGCTTCCCCTGTTTTTTTTTTAGCTGTGCCCTGTCCCCAGAGGTGGAGTCTACAGAGACAGGCTGGTTTCCTTGAGCTGCTGTGAGCTCCTCCCAGTTCGAGCTTCCCAGCGGCTTTGTTTACCTACTTAAGCCTCAGCAATGGCGGGTGCCCCTCCCGCAGCCTCGCTGCTGCCTTGCAGATAGATCCCCGCAGACTGCTGTGTTAGCAATGAGGGAGGCTCCGTGGGTGTGGGACCCTCCCGGCCAGGGGTGGGATAAATTCTCCTGGTCTGCCCATTTGCTTAAAGTGCTGTATTGGGGTGGGAGTTACCCGATTTTCCAGGTGTTGTGTGTCTCAGTTCCCCTGGCTAGGAAACGGGATTCCCTTCCCCCTTGTGCTTCCCAGGTGAGGCGATGCCTCGCCCTGCTTCAGCTCTCGCTGGTCAGGATGCAGCAGCTGACCAGTACCAATTGTCCGGCACTCCCTAGTGAGATGACCCCAGTACCTCAGTTGAAAATGCAGAAATCACCGGTCTTCTGTGTCGCTCGCGCTGGAAGTTGGAGACTGGAGTTGTTCCTATTTGGCCATCTTGTTCCGCCCCTGATCCTGTCCTTCTGATGCTACCTGCTTATTTTCTCCATTAGTTGATGCAGTTTCTCCATTGTGTGATGGCGTTTAGAATTTGGCATATTTTTGCAGTGGCTGATACCGATTTTTCCTTTTCGTATGTAGTACTTCCCTCAGTAGCTCTTGTAAGGGAGGCCTGATGATGACAAAATCTCTCAGCATTTGCTTCTCTGTATGGGATTTTTTCTCCTTTGCTTATGAAGTTTAGCTTGGCTGGATAGGAAATTCTGGGTTGAAAATTCTTTTCTTCAAGAATGTTGAATATTGGCCTCCACTCTCTTCTGGCTTCTAGGGTTTCTGCAGAGAGATCCACTGCTAGTCTGATGGACTTCCCTTTGTGGGTTACCTGAACTTTCTCTCTGGCTGCCTTTAACATTTTTTCCTTCATTTTAACCTTGGTGAATCTGACGATTATGTGTTTTTGGGTTGCTTTTCTCAAGGAGTACCTTTGTGGTGCTCTCTGTATTTCCTGAATTTGAATGTTGACCTCTCTTGCTAGGTTGGGCAAGTTCTCCTGGATAATATGCTGAAGAGTGTTTTCCAACTTGGTTTCATTCTCCCCATCACTTTCAGGTACACCAATCAAACGTAGGTTTGGTCTTTTCACATACTCCCATATTTCATGGAGGCTGTGTTTGTTCCTTTTATTTTATTTTTCTCTAATCTTGTCTCCATGCTGTATTCATTAAGTTTATCTTCAATCTCTGATATTCTTTCTTCTGCTTGATTAATTCAACTATTGATATTTGTGTATGCTTCATGAAGTTCTCATGCTGTGTTTTTCAGTTCCATCAGGTCATTTACGTTCTTCTCTAACTGGTTATTCTGCAGAAGAGAAAAGATTGCTGTCTGCTCCTTCCTCTGGAAGCTTCATCACAGAGGGGCACCAGCCTTATGCCAGCTGGAACTCCCCTGTATGAGGTATTTGTCGGCCCTGTTGAGAGGTTTCTCCCAGTCAGGAAGATGTGGAGTCAGGCACTCACTTGAGGAGGGAGTCTGTCCCTTAGCAGAGCTGATGCAGTGTGCTGGGAGAATGCCTCTTATCAGGATCAGCTGCTCTCTTCAGAGCTGACAGGCAGGAATGATTAAATCCACTGAAGCTGCACCCACAGCCGCCCCTCACCCCACGTACCATGTCCCAGGGAAATGGGGGTTTTGTCTGTAAGCTGCTGACTGGGACTGTATCTTTCATTCAGAGATGCCCTGTCCAGTCAAGAGAAATCTAGAGAAGCAGTCTGGCCACAGCTGCTTTGTTACACCCAGCCCAGACCTCCCAGCCTCCTTAGCACTGTCAGGGTACAACCGCCTACTAAAGCCTCAGTAATGGTGAACACCCCTCTGCACACCACGCTGGACCGTCCCAGGTGACTTCAGACTGCTGGGCTGGCAGCGAGAATTTCAATCCAGTATTTCTTAGCTTACCCGGCTCTGTGGGAGTGAGGCCCACCGAGTGAGATCTCTTGGTTCCCTGGCCTCACCCCCTTCCCAGGGGAGTGGACGGTTCTGTCTCACTGGGGTCCAGGCACCTCTGGGGTACAAAATAAAAAATTAAACTCCTGAAGCTAGCTCAGTGTCTGCCCAGACAGCCGCCCAGTTTTGTACTTGGAATTCTGGGCCCTTGAGGTGTAGGCATACAAGGGAATCTCCTGATTTGCAGATTGCAAGAAAACATGGAAAAAGTGTAGTAACCAGGCTGGGTAGCACAGTTCATCATGGCTTCCCTTGGCTGGTGGAAGGGAGATTCCCAGGCCCTTGTACTTCCTGAGTGAAGTGACCCCCAACCCTGCTTCTGCTCACCCTCCACAGGTTGGAGCCACTGCCTAACCAGCCCCAATAAGATTAACTGGATACCTCAGTTGGTAATGCAGAAATCACCCACCTTCTGTGTAGGTCTTACTGGGAGCTGCAGACTGGAGCTGTTCCTATTTGGCCATCTTGGCCCCTTCACTTGAACCTACAATTGATTGGAGTACCAGAAGGAGATGGGAAGAATGGAAACAAGTTGGAAAACACACTTAGGGATTTTATCCAGGAGAACTTCCCCAACCTAGTAAGATAGGCCAACATGTAAATTCAGGAAATACAGAGAATGCCCTTAAGATACTCCATGAGAAGATCAAACCCAGGACACATAATCATCAGATTCTCCAAGGTTAAAATGCAGGAAAAAATGTTAAAGGGAGTCACAGAGAAAGGCCAGGTCACTTACAAAGGGAAGCCCATCAGACTAACCGTGAACTTCTCAGGAGAAGTTCTACAAGCCACAAGAGATTGGGGGCCAATATTCAACATTCTTAAAGAAAAGAATTTTCAACCCAGAATTTCATATCCAGCCAAACTAACTTTCCTAAGTGAAGGAGAAATAAAAATCCTTTCCAGACAAGTAAATTCTGAGAAATTTTGTTACCATCAGGCTTTCCTTGCTAAAACTCCTGAAAGAAGCACTGAATATAGAAAGGAGAAACTGGTACCAGACACTAAAAAACACACCAAATTATAAAGATTAATGACACTATGTAAAAACTGCATCAACTAGTGCACAGAATAACCAAATGACATCATGATGATAGGATCAAACTTGCATGTAACAATACAACCTTAAATATCTCACGTAAAAGACACAGAAAGACTGGCAAATCAGATAAGGAGTCAAGATCCAGTGATGTGCAGTATTCAGCAGCCTTATCTTACAGGCAAAGACACACACACAGGCTCAAAATAAAGGGTGGAAAATTTACCAAGCAAATGCAAGGAAAGGAAACCAGGGATTGCAATCCTAGTCTCTGACAAACAGACTTTAAACCAACAAGATCAAAAAAGACAAAGTAGGGCATTACATAATGGTAAGAGAACAATTCAACAAGAAGATCAAACAATTCTGAACATATATGCACCCAATACAGGAGCACCCAGTTTCAGAAAACAAGTTCTTAGAGACCTACAAAAAGACATTGACTCCCACAAAATACTAGTAAGAGATTTTTACACTACACTGTCAGTATGAGACTGATCAATGAGACAGAAAATTAACAAGAATATTCAGGACCTGAACTCAGCTCTGGATCAAGCAGACCTAGTAGACATCTACAGAATTGTTTACTCCAATCAACAGCATATACATTCTTCTCAGTGTCACATGGCACTTATTCTAAAATTGGCCACATAATGAAAGTAAAGCAATTCTCAGCAAATGCAAAAGAACTGAAATCATAAGTCTCTCAGACCACAGTGCAATCAAATTAGAACTCAGGTTAAGAAACTCAAAACCACAAGCTTTCATGGAAATTGAACAACCTGCTCCTGAATGACTCCTGGGTAAATAATGAAATTAAGGCAGAAATCAAGTAGTTTTTTTGAAGCTAATGAGAACAAAGAGACAACATATCAAAATCTCTGGGATACAGCTAAAGCAGTGTTAAGAGGGAAATTTATAGCACTAAATGCCCACATCAGAAAGCTAGAAATATCTCAAATCAACTCCCTAGCATCACAATTAAAAGAGCTAGAGAGGCAAGAGCAAACAAATCCAAAAGCTAGCAGAAGACAAGAAATAACTAACAACAGAGAAGAATTGAATGAGATACAGACATGAAAAACTCTCCAAAAAACTTGAATCCAGGAGCTCTTTTTTGAAGAGATTTACAAAATAGATAGAACCCTACTTATACTAATGAAAAAGAGAGAGAAGAATCAAATAGACACGTTAAAAAATGAAAAGGGGATACACCATTGACCCCACAAAAATACAAACTAACATCAGAGAATACTATAAACACCTTTACACAAATAAACTAGAAAATCTAGAAAGAATGGAAAAATTCCTGGATGCATTCACCCTACCAGGACTAAACTGGAAAGAAATTGAATCCTGAATATACAATAACAAGTTCTGAAATTGAGGCAGTAATTAATAGCGTACCAACCCCCAAAAAAGCCCAGGATCAGATGGATTCACACCCAAATTCTACCAGAGGTACAAAGAGGAGCTGGTACCATTCCTTCTGAAACTATTCCAAACAACTTAAAAAGAGGGACTCCTTCCTAACTCAGTTTATGAAGGCAGCATTATCCTGATAACAAAACCTATCAGAGACAAAACAAAAAAAGAAAACTTCAGGCCAATATCCCTGATGCAAAAATCCTAAATAAAATACTGGGAAGCCAAATTGAGCAGAGCATCAAAAAACAGATCCATCACGGTCAAGACGTCTTCATCCCTGGGATGGAAGGTTTGTTGAACATATGCAAATCAATAAATGTAATCTATCACAGGAACAGAAACATAGACGAAAACCACATGATTGTCTCAATAGATGTAAAAAAGGCCTTTGATAAAATTCAACATCCCTTCATGTTAAAAACTCTCAACAAACTAGGTGTTGATGGAACGTATCTCAAAATAATAAGAGCTATTTATGATAAACCCACAGCCAATATACTGAATGGACAAAACCTGGAAGAATTCCTTTGAAAACTGATACAAGACAAGTGTGTCCCCTCTCACCACTTCTACTCAACATAGTATTGGAAGTTCTGGCCAGGGCAATCAAGCAAGAGAAAAAATAAAAGGCCTTCAAATAGGAAGAGGGGAAGTCAAGTAGTCTCTGTTTTCAGATGACGTAATTTATACTTAGAAAACCCCCATCATCTCGGCCCAAAAACTTTTTTTTTTTTTTTTTTTTTGAGACAGAGACTCCTTCTGTCACCCAGGCTGGAGTGCAGTTGTGCGATCTCAGCTAACTGCAACCTCCATCTCCCGGGTTCAAGTGATTCTATTGCTTCAGCCTCTCAAGTGGCTGGGACTACAGACATGCACCACCACACCTGGCTAATTTTTTTGTATTTTTTTCAGTGGAGACGGGGTTTCACCATGTTGGCCAGGCTACTTTCGAACTCCTGACCTCAGGTGATCCGCCTCCATTTGCCTTTCAAAATGCTGCGGCTCCAGGCGTGAACCAACACACCCAGCCTCTAACACTTTTTGAACTGATAAGTAACTTCAACAAAGTCTCAGGATACAACACCAATGTGCAAAAATCACAAACATTCCTATACACCAACAACAGGCAAGCAGAGAGTGAAACCATGAATGAACTCCCATTCACAATTGCTACAAATCGAATAAAATACTGAGAAATGTAGCTCACAAGGAATGGGAATGACCTCTTCAAGGAGAACTACAAACCACTGCTCAAGGACATAAGAGAGGACACAAAAAATGGAAAAACTTTCCATCCTCATGGATAGCAAGAATCATATCATGGAAATGGACATACTGCCCAAAGTAATTTGTAGATTCATTGCTATTTCCATCAAACTACCATTAACATTCTTCACAGAATTGCCAAAAAAAGTATTTTAAATTTCATGTGGAGTTGAAGAAGACCTTGTATGACCAAGACAATCCTAAGCAAACAGAACAAAGCTGGAAGAATCACGCTACCTGACTCCAAAATATACTATAAGACTACAGTTAAAAAAAAAAAAAAAAAACCCAGCATTGTACTGGTAATAAAACAGACGTGTAGACCAATGGAGCAGAACAGAGACCTCAAATATAACACCCCAAATCTACAGCCATCTGATCTTTGACAAATCTGACAAAAACAAGCAATGGGAAAAGGATCTCCTATTCAGTAAATGGTGCTGGGAAAGCATGCTAGCCATATGCAGAAAACTAAAACTGGACCTCTTCTTCTCACCTTATATAAAAATTAACTCAGATGGATTATAGACTTAAAGTAAAACTCAAAACCATAAAAACCATAAAAGAAAACCTAGGCAATAACATTCAGGACATAGGCATGGGCAAAGATTCATGACTCAAAAACCAAAAACATGGCATCAAAAGCCAAAAATGACAAATGGAATCTACTGAAACTAAAGAGCTTCTGCACAGCAAAGAAAGTGTTATCAGAGTGAACAGGCACCTACAGAATGGGAGAAAATTTTTGCACTCTATCCATCTGACAAAGGTCTAATATCCAGATCTACAAGGAACTTAAACAAATATCCAGGAAAAAACAAACAAACAAAGCTCAACATCACTGATCATCAGATAAATCAAAATCAAAAGCACAATGAGATATCATCTCAGGCCAGCGAGAATGGCAATTATTAAAAAGTCAGGAAACAATAGATGCTGTCAAGGCTGCAGAGAAATACGAATGCTTTTTCACTGTTGATGGGAATGTAAATTAGTTCAACCATTGTGGAAGAGAGTGTGGCGATTCCTCAAAGATCTAGAACCAGAAATACCATTTGATCCAGCAATCTCATTACTGGTTATATACTCAAAAGAATGTATATCATTCTAGTATAAAGATACTTGCACATGTATGTTTATTGCAGCACTATTTACAATAGCAAAGACATGGAGCCAACCCAAATGCTCATCAATAATAGAATGGATAAAGAAAATGTAGTGCACATATACCACAGAATACTATGGAGCCATAAAAAAATGAGATCATGTCCTTTGCAGGAACATGGATGAAGCCGAAAGTCATCATCTTCAGCAAACTAACACAGGAACAGAAAACCAAACATCGCATGTTCTCACTCATAAGTGGGAGTTGAACATTGAGAACACATGGACACAGAGAGGGTGATAACACAACAGGGACTGTGGGGGTGAGGGGTGAGGGGAGGGAACTAGAGGATGGGTCAATAGATGCAATAGATGCAGCAAACCACAATGGCACATACATACTTATAAAACAAACCTGTACATTCTGCATATATATCTTGTTTGCTTTTTTTTTGGGAAGGAATAAAATAAAAAAAATAGAAAAAGAAAAGAAAAGAAAAGAAAAGCTACCTATGGGTACTATGCTCACTCCCTGGGTTACAGGACCTGTGCTTCATTCCTCAGCATCACACAGTATACCCATGTTACTAATCTTCATGTATACCCTCATATGTAAAAGAAAAGTTGAAACTATATTTTTAAAAATGTTTTACATCAAGGAAGAGCCCAGGACCTGGTGGTTTCACTGCTGCATTCTACAAAATATTTTAAAAAGAATTAATTCAAATTATCCTCAAACTTCTACAAAAAATTGAAGAGGATTGATTCCTTCCTCACCCATGTTACAAGTCCAGCATTGCCCTGATTACACAACCATTCAAAGACACAACAAAAATAAATACTCCAGGCCAGCATTTCTGAAGAAAATAGTTGCAAAAATTCTCAGCAAGATACTAGCAAATGGTATCACAGCACATTAAAATGATAATTTGGGAGGCGGAGCAAGATGGCCGAATAGGAACAGCTCCAGTCTCCAACTCCCAGCGCGAGCAACACAGAAGACTGGTGATTTCTGCATTTTCAACTGAGGTACAGGGGTCATCTCACTAGGGAGTGCCCGACAATCCGTGCTGGTCAACTGCTGCAGCCCGACCAGCGAGAGCTGAAGCAGGGCGAGGCATCACCTCACCTGGGAAGCGCAAGGGGGAAGGGAATCCCTTTTCCAAGCCAGGGAATTGAGACACACAACACCTGGAAAACCGGGTAACTCCCACCCCAATACTGCGCTTTAAGCAAACGGGCACACCAGGAGATTATACCCTCCCCTGGCTGGGAGGGTCCCACACCCACAGAGCCTCCCTCATTGCTAGCACAGCAGTCTGCGATCTAACCACAGGCAGCAGCGAGGCTGGGGGAGGGGCTCCCGCCATTGCTGAGGCTTAAGTAGGTAAACAAAGCCACTGGGAAGCTCGAACTGGGTGGAGCTCACAGCAGCTCAAGGAAACCTGCTTGTCTCTGTAGACTCCACCTCTGGGGACAGCGCACAGCTAAACAACAACAACAAAAAAGCAGCAGAAACCTGCCCAGATGCAAATGACTCTGTCTGACAGCTTTGAAGAGAGCAGTGGATCTCCCAACATGGAGGTTGAGATCTGAGAACGGACAGACTGCCTGCTCAAGTGGGTCCCTGACCCCTGAGTAGCCTAACTAGGAGACATCCCCCACTAGGGGCAGTCTGACATCCCACACCTCACAGGGTGGGGTACACCCTTGAAAGGAAGCTTCCAAAGTAAGAATCAGACAGGTTCACTCGCTGTTCGGCAATATTTATCTTCTGCAACCTCTGCTGCTGATACCCAGGCAAACAGGGTCTGGAGTGGACCTCAAGCAATCTCCAACAGACCTACAGCTGAGGGTCCTGACAATTAGAAGGAAAACTATCAAACAGAAAGAACACCTTTACCAAAACCCCATCAGTACGTCATCATCATCAAAGACCAGAGGCAGATAAAACCACAAAGATGAGGAAAACAGGGCAGAAAAGCTGGAAATTCAAAAAATAAGAGCACATCTCCGCCTGCAAAGGAGTGCAGCTCATCGCCAGCAACGGATCAAACCTGGTGAGAGAATGACTTTGACGAGATGAGAGAGGAAGCTTCAGTCCATCAAACTTCTCAGAGCTAAAGGAGGAATTACGTACTCAGCGCAAATAAACTAAAAATCTTGAAAAAAGAGTGGAAGAATTGATAGCTAGAATAATTAATGCAGAGAAGGTCATAAACGAAATGACAGAGATGAAAACCATGACACGAGAAATACGTGACAAATGCACAAGCTTCAGTAACGACTCGATCAACTGGAAGAAAGAGTATCAGCGATTGAGGATCAAATGAATGAAATGAAGCGAGAAGAGAAACCAAAAGAAAAAAGAAGAAAAAGAAATGAACAAAGCCTGGAAGAAGTATGGGATGATGTAAAAAGACCAAATCTACGTCTGATTGGGGTGCCTGAAAGTGAGGGGGAAAATGGAACCAGTTGGAAAACACTCTTCAGGATATCATCCAGGAGAACTTCCCCAACCTAGTAGGGCAGGCCAACATTCAAATTCAGGAAATACAGAGAACACCACAAAGATACTCCTCGAGAAGAGCAACTCCAAGACACATAAATGCCAGATTCACCAAAGTTGAAATGAAGGAAAAACTCTTAAGGGCAGCCAGAGAGAAAGGTCGGGTTACCCACAAAGGGAAGCCCGCCAGACTAACAGCAGACCTCTCGGCAGAAACTCTACAAGCCAGAAGAGAGTGGGGGCCAATATTCAACATTCTTAAAGAAAAGAATTTTCAACCCAGAATTTCATATCCAGCCAAACTAAGTTTCATCAGTGAAGGAGAAATAAAATCCTTTACAGATAAGCAAATGCTTAGAGATTTTGTCACCACCAGGCCTGCCTTACAAGAGACCCTGAATGAAGCCCTAAACATGGAAAGGAATAACTGGTACCAGCCATTGCAAAAACATGCCAAAATGTAAAGACTATCAAGGGTAGGAAGAAACTGCATCAACTAACGAGCAAAATAACCAGTTAATATCATAATGGAAGGATCAAGTTCACACATAACAATATTAACCTTAAATGTAAATGGACTAAATGCTCCAATTAAAAGACACAGACTGGCAAACCGGATAAAGAGTGAAGACCCATCAGTCTGCTGTATTCAGGAGACCCATCTCACATGCAAAGACATACATAGGCTCAAAATAAGGGATGGAGGAAGATCTACCAAGCAAATGGAGAACAAAAAAAGCAGGGGTTGCAATCCTAGTCTCTGATAAAATAGACTTTAAACCATCAAAGATCAAAAGAGATAAAGAAGGCCATTACATAATGGTAAAGGGATCAATTCAACAGGAAGAGCTAACTCTCCTAAATATCTATGCACCCAATACAGGCACACCCAAATTCATA
Source organism: Trachypithecus francoisi (assembly GCF_009764315.1). Classification (NCBI taxonomy): domain Eukaryota; kingdom Metazoa; phylum Chordata; class Mammalia; order Primates; family Cercopithecidae; genus Trachypithecus; species Trachypithecus francoisi. The sequence continues at coordinate 34,867 of NW_022680902.1, read as the reverse complement.
AAGCAGTCCTGAGAGACTTACAAAGAGACTTAGACTCCCATACAATAATAATGGGAGACTTCAACACTCCACTATGAATATTAGACAGATCAACGAGACAGAAAGTTAACAAGAATATCCAGAAATTGAACTCATCTCTGCACCAAGCGGACCTAATAGACATCTATAGAACTCTCCACCCCAATCAACAGAATATACATTCTTCTCAGCACCACATCGCACTTATTCCAAATTGACCACATAATTGGAAGTAAAGCACTCCTCAGCAAATGTACAAGAACAGAAATTATAACAAACTGTCTCTCAGACCACAGTGCAATCAAACTAGAACTCAGGACTAAGAAACTCAATCAAAACCGCTCAACTACATGGAAACTGAACAACCTGCTCCTGAATGACTACTGAGTACATAACGAAATGAAAGCAGAAATAAAGATGTTCTTTGAAACCAATGAGAACAAAGATACAACATACCAGAATCTCTGGGACACACTTAAAGCAGTGTGTAGAGGGAAATTTATAGCACTAAATGCCCACAAGAGAAAGCTAGAAAGATCTAAAATGGACACTCTAACATCACAATTAAAAGGACTAGAGAGGCAAGAGCAAACACATTCAAAAGCAGGAAGGAGGCAAGAAATCACTAAGATCAGAGCAGAAGTGAAGGAGATAGAGACACAAAAAACCTCCAAAAAATCAATGAATCCAGGAGTTGGTTTTTTGAAAAGATCAACAAAATTGACAGACCACTAGCAAGACTAATACAGAAGAAAAGAGAGAGGATTCAAATAAATGCAATAAAAAATGATAAAGGGGATATCACCACCGACCCTACAGAAATACAAACTACCATCAGAGAATACTATAATGCCTCTACGCAAATCAACTAGAAAATCTAGAAGAAATGGATAATTTCCTGGACACTTACACTCTCCCAAGACTAAACCAGAAGAAGTTGAATCCCTGAATAGACCAATAGCAGGCTCTGAAATTGAGGCAATAATTAATAGCCTACCCACCAAAAAAAGTCCAGGACCAGATGGATTCACAGCTGAATTCTACCAGAGGTACAAGGAGAAGCTGGTACCATTCCTTCTGAAAATATTCCTATCTATAGAAAAAGAGGGAATCCTCCCTAACTCATTTTATGAGGCCAACATCATCCTGATACCAAAGCCTGGGAGAGACACAACAAAAAATGAAACTTTTAGACCAATATCCCTGATGAACATCGATGCAAAAATCCTCAATAAAATACTGGCAAACCGGATTCAGCAGCACATCAAAAAGCTTATCCACCATGATCAAGTTGGATTCATCCCTGGGATGGAAGGCTGGTTCAACATTTGCAAATCAATAAACGTAATCCAGCATATAAACAGAAACAAAGACAAGAACCACATGATTATCTCAATAGATGCAGAAAAGGCTTTTGACAAAATTCAACAGCCCTTCTTGCTAAAAACGCTCAATAAATTCGGTATTGATGGAACGTATCTCAAAATAATAAGAGCTATTTATGACACCCAGAGCCAACATCATACTGAATGGGCAAAAACTGGAAAAATTCCCTTTGAAAACTGGCACAAGACAGGGATGCCCTCTCTCACCACTCCTATTCAACATAGTGTTGGAAGTTCTGGCTAGGGCAATCAGGCAAGAGAAAGAAATCAAGGGTATTCAGTTAGGAAAAGAAGAAGTCAAATTGTCCCTGTTTGCAGATGACATGATTGTATATTTAGAAAACCCCATTGTCTCAGCCCAAAATCTACTTAAACTTATAAGCAACTTCAGCAAAGTCTCAGGATACAAAATTAATGTGCAAAAATCACAAGCATTCTTATACACCAGTAACAGACGAACAGAGAGCCAAACCATGAATGAACTTTCATTGACAATTGGTTCAAAAAGAATAAAACACCTAGGAATCCAACTTACAAGGGTTGTGAAGGACCTCTTCAAGGAGAACTACAAACCACTGCTCAGTGAAATCAAAGAGGACATAAACAAATGGAAGGACATACCATGCTCATGGATAGGAAGAATCAATATAGTGAAAATGGCCATACTGCCCAAGGTGATTTATAGATTCAATGCCATCCCCATCAAGCTACCAATGACTTTCTTCACAGAATTGGAAAAATGGCTTTAAAGTTCATATGGAAGCAAAAAAGAGCCCGCATTGCCAAGACAATCCTACGTCAAAAGAACAAAGCTGGAGGCATCATGCTACCTGACTTCAAACTATACTACAAGGCTGCTGTAACCAAAAAGCATGGTACTGGTACCACAACAGAGATATAGACCAATGGAACAGAACAGAGTCCTCAGAAATAATACCACACATGTACAGCCATCTGATCTTTGACAAACCTGAGAGAAACAAGAAATGGGGAAAGGATTCCCTATTTAATAAATGTGCTGGGAAAATTGGCTACCATAAGTAGAAAGCTGAAACTGGAACCTTTCCTTACTCCTTATACGAAAATTAATTCAAGATGGATTAGGGAATTAAATGTTAGACCTAGTAACATAAAAACCCTAGAAGAAAACCTAGGTAGTACCATTCAGGACATAGGCATGGGCAAGGACTTCATGTCTAAAACACCAAAAGCAACGGCAGCAAAGCCAAAATTGACAAATGGGATCTAATTAAACTAAAGAGCTTCTGCACAGCAAAAGAAACTACCATCAGAGTGAACAGCCACCCTACAGAATGGGAGAACATTTTTGCAATCTACTCATCTGAAAAAGGGCTGATATCCAGAACCTACAAAGAACTCAAACAAATTTTCAAGAAAAAAACAAACAACACCCATCAAAAAGTGGGCAAAAGATATGAACAGACATTTCTCAAAAGAAGACATTCATACAGCCAACAGACACATGAAAAAATGCTCATCATCACTGGCCATCAGAGAAATGCAAATCAAAACCACAATGAGATACCATCTCACACCAGTTAGAATGGCAATCATTAAAAAGTCAGGAAACAACAGGTGCTGGAGAGGATGTGGAGAAATAGGAACACTTTTACACTGTTGGTGGGATTGTAAACTAGTTCAACCATTATGGAAAACAATGGCGATTCCTCAAAGATCTAGAGCTAGATGTACCATATGACCCAGCCATCCCCTACTGGGTATCTACCCAAAGGATTATAAATCATGCTGCTATTAAGACACATGCACACGTATGTTTATTGTGGCACTATTCGCCAAAGCAAAGACTTGGAATCAACCCAATGTCCATCTGTGACAGACTGGATTAAGAAAATGTGGCACACATACACCATGGAATATTATGCAGCCATAAAAAGGATGAATTTGCGTCCTGTGTAGGGACATGGATTCAGCTGGAAACCATCATTCTTAGCAAACTATCACAAGAACAGAAAACCAAACACCGCATGTTCTCACTCATAGGTGGGAACTGAACAATGAGGAAACTTGGACTCAGGAAGTGGAACATCACACACTGGGGCCTATCATGGGGAAGGGGGAGGGGGGAGGGATTGCATTGGGAGTTATACCTGATATAAATGATGAATTGATGGGTGCTGCGAGTTGATGGGTGCAGCACACCAACATGGCACAAGTATACATATGTAACAAACCTGCACGTTATGTACATGTACCCTAGAACTAAAGTATATTGAAAAACAAATAAATAAAATGATAATTTACTATGATCAGCTCATATTTTTCTTGGAGATATAGGGATGATTTATGACATACAAATAAATAAATGTGATACAACACATTAACAGAAAAACAAAATTATAAGATTATTTCAATAGGCAGAAAAGTGCATTTTACAAAATCACCATCCTTTCATGATAAGAACTCAACAAATTAGATGTTGAAGGTCTATACATAACACAATAAAGGCCATAGATGACAACTCACAGTGAACTTAATACTGGATGGAGAGCAACTGAAAATATTTTCTCTAGAAATTAGCACAAAACAAGAATGCCCATTTTCACTATTTCTATTCAAGACAGCACTGGAAGCATTAGTCAGAGCCCTGAGGCATGAGAAAGAAATAACAGACATTGAAATTGAAAAGGAGAAAGTCAAACCATCCCTGTTTGAGGAGGACATAATCTTATATGTAAAAAATACTAAATATTCCACCAAAAATAGATATTAGAACTAATAAACAAATCCAGTAAAGTCACAGGATGCAAACTTAGCATACAAAAATTAGAAGCATTTCTTTCTTGCTTTTTTCTTCAACTTTTAAGTTCAGGGGTACATGTGCAGAATATGAAGGTTTCTTACACAGGTAAACGTATGCCATTATGGCCTGCTGCATAGAGGATCCCATGCCCCAGGAAGCCCAGCATCCAATAGCTATTATTTCCAATGCTCTCCCTTTTCTAACCCCAACCCCTCTGACAGGCCCCAGTGTATGTTGCTCCCTTCCGTGCGTCCATGTGTTCTCATCGTTCCGCTCCCACTTATAAACGAAAACATGCAGTGTTTTGTTTTCTGTTCTTGCATTAGTTTGCTGAAAATAATGGCTTCCAACTCCATTCATGTCCCTGCAAAGGACATGATGTCATTCCATTTTATGGCTGCATAGTATTTCGTGGTGCATATGTACCACATTTTCTTTATTCAGTCTATCATTAATAGGCATTTGGGTTGATTCCATGTCTTCGCTATTGTGAATAGTGCTGCAATGAACATATGTGTGTATGTATCTTTATAACAGAATGATTTATATTACTTTAGGTATATACCCAGTAATGGGATTGCTGGGTCAAATGGAGTTTCCGCACCTAGGTGTTAGAGGAATTGCCACACTGTCTTCCACAATGGTTGAACTAATTTATGCTCTCACCAACAGTGTAAAAGTTTTCCTTTTTTTCCACAACCTTGCCAGCATCTGTTGCTTTTTGCCTTTTTAATAATAGCTATTCTAACTGGCATGATATGGTATCTCATTGCCGTTTTGATTTGGATTTCTCTAATGATCAGTGATGTTGAGCTTTTTTTTCATGTTTTTTGACCATATATGTCTTGTTTTGAGAAGTGTCTATTTATGTTCTTTGCCCACTTTTTAATTGGATTATTTGTTTATTTTGTTGTTGTGAGTTTTAGTTTCTTGTAGACTCTTGATATTAGACCATTGTCAGATGAATACATTGCAAAATTTTTCTCCCGTTCTGTAATTGGTCTGTTCATGCTGATGATTATTTCCTTTGATGTGGAGAAGCTCTTTAATTAGATCCTAATTGTCAATTTTTGCTTTTGTTGCAATTGCCTTTGATGTTTCCATCATGAAATTTTTGCCCGTCCCTATGTCCTTAGTGATATTGCCTAGATATTCTTCTGGATTTTTTTGTAGTTTGGGGTTTTATGTTTAAGCCTTTAATGTATCTTGAGTTGAGTTTTGTATATCATGTAAGGAAGGGGTGCAGTTTCAATTTTCTGCATACGGCCAGCCAATACTTCCAGCACCATTCATTAAATATAAAATCCTTTCCCTATTGCCCATTTTTGTCAGGTTTGTCGAAGATCAGATGGTTGTAGGTGTGCAATCTTATTTCTGAGATCTCTTTTGTGTTCCATTGGTCTATGTGTCTGTTCTTGTACCAATACCATGCTGTTTTGATTACTGTAGCCTTGTAGTATAGTTTGAAGTCAGGTAGAGTGATGCCTCTTGCGTTGTTCTTTTTGCTTAGGATTGTCTTGGCAATTTGAGCTCTTTTTTGGTTCCATAGGAATTTTAAAGTAGTTTTTTTTCTAGTTGTGTGAAGAATTTCAATGGTACTTTAATGGGAATAACATTGACTCTATCAATTACTTTGGGCAGTATAGCCATTTTCAAATTAATATTTGTATCCGTGAGCATGGAATTTTTTTTATTTGTGTCCTCCCTGATTTATTTGAGCAGTGGTTTGTAGCTCTCCTTGAAGAGGTCCTTCACTTCCCTTGTTAGCTGTATTCTTAGGTATTTTACTCTTTTTGTAGCAATTATGAATGGAAATGTATTAATAATTTGTATCTCTGCTTGTTATTGTATAGGAATGTTTGTGATTTCTGCACATTGATTTTACATCCTGAGACTTTGCTTAAAGTTGCTTATCAGCTTAGAAAGCTTTTGGGATGACATGATGGTGTTTTGAGACATAGGATCATGTCATCTGCAAACAAAAAAATTTGACTTCCTCTCTCCCTATTTCAATACTCTTTATTTCTTTCTCTTGCCTGATTATCCTGGCCGGAACTTCCAATATTATGTTTAACAGGAGTGGTGAGAGAGGGCATGCTTGTCTTGTGTCCACTTTTAAGGGGAATGCTTCCAGCTTTTGTCCATTCAGTGTGATACTGGCTGTGGGTTTTTCATATATGTTTTTTATTATTCTGAGGTATGTTGCATGAATACCTTGTTTACCAAGAATTTTTAACATGAAGTAATGTTGAATTCTATCAAAAACCTTTTCTGCGTCTATTGAGATAATCACGTTTTATGTTTTAGTTCTGTTTATGGTATGAATCAAATTCATTGATTTGCATATGTTAAACAAAACTTGCCTCCTGGGGATGAAGCCAACTTGATCGTGATAAGCCATGTGCTGCTGGATTCAGTTTGTCAATATTTTATCGAGAATTTTTGCACTGATTTTCATCAAGGATCTTGGCCTGAAGGTTTTTTTGTTGGTGCTGTTGTAGTATCTCTGCCAGATTTGAATATCGAGATGATTCTGGCCTCATAGAATGACTTGAGGTGGAGTCTCTCCTTTTCAATATTTTGGAATAGTTTCAGTAGAAATGGCACCAACTCTTCTTTGTCCTCTGGTAGAATTGGGCTGTGAGTCCATCTGGTCCTGAGCTTTTTTGGTGGGTAGGATATTTACTACTGCCTAAATTTCAGCTTTTTGGATGAGACAATGGGGTTTTTGAAATATAATATCATGTCATCTGGAAAAAAAAATAATTTGACTTTCTCTCTTTCTATTTCAATGCTCTTTATTTATTTCTCTTACCTAGTTGCCCTCACCAGAACTTCCAATACTATGTTTATGGTCTCTTCAGGCATTTAATTTCTTCCTGGTTCAGTCTTGGGAGGATGTATGTCTCCAGAAATTTATTAATTTCTTCTAGATTTTCTAGTTTAGGTTCATAGTTTATAGTATTCCCTAATGGTTCTTTGTATTTCTGTGGGGTCCATGGTGATATCCCTCTTATTTCTGACTATGTTTATTCTATTCTTGTCTCTCTTATTCATTATCCTAGCAAGAAATCTCTCTATTTTATTTTATTATTTTATTATTTTTTTTCAAAAAACCAGGTCCTGAATTTGTTGATTTTTTGAAGCGTTTTTTTCTGTTTGTGTGACTCTATCTCCTTCAGTGTGGCTCTAATCTTGGTTATTTCTTGTCTTCTGCTAGCTTTGGGATTTGTTTTCTCTTGGTTTTCTAGTATTTTTGGTAGAGATGTTAGGTTTTAACTTGACATCTTTCTAGCTTTTTGATGTGGACATTTAGTACTATACATTTCTCTCTTGACACTGCTTTAGCTACATCCCAGAGATACTGGTACATTATTTCCTTATTCTTATTGGTTTCAAAAAACTTCTTGATGTTTGCCTTAATTTCATTATTTACCCAAAAGCCATTCATGAATAGGTTATTCAATTTCCATGTAGTTGTGTGGTTTTGAATGATCTTTTTCCCCAAGATTAAAATTAGCATGTACCAGCTCCTACTTTGTTTATTCTTTTATTATTATACTTTCAATTCTGGGATACATGCACAGAACATGCAGGGTTGTTAAACAGCTATACACGTGCCATGGTGTTTGCATCACCCATCAACCCGCATCTAAATTAGGTATTTCTCCTAATGCTATCCCTCCCCTAGGCCCTCACCCCTCAACAGGCCCAGTGTGTGATGCTCCCTTCACTGGTTCCATATGTTCTTGTTGTTCATCTTCCACTTATGAGTGAGAACATGTGGTCTTTGATTTTCTGTTCCTGTGTTAGTTTGCTGAGAATGACGGCTTCCATCTTCATCCATGTCCTTGCAAAGGACGTGAACTCATCCTTTTTTATGTCTGAATAGTATTCCATGGTGTATATGTACCACATTTTCTTTATCCAGTCTATCATTGATGGGCATTTGGGTTGGTTCCAAGTCTTTGCTATTGTGAACAGTGCTGCAGTAAACGTACATGTGCATATGTCTTTATAGTAGAAAGATTATAATCCTTGGGTATATACCCAGTAATGGGATTGCTGGGTCAAATGGTATTTCAGGTTCTAGATTCTTGAGGAATCGCCCCATTGTCTTCCACAATGGTGAACTAATTTACATTCCACCAACAGTGTAAAGACATTCCTATTCCTCCACAGCCTTGCCAGCATCTGTTGTTTCCTGACATTTTAAAGATACCCATTCTAACTGGGGTGATATGGTATCTCATTGTGGTTTTGATTTGCATTTCTCTAATGCCCAGTGGTGATAAGCTCTTCTAATGTTTGTTGCCTACATAATGTCTTCCTTTGAGAAGTGTCTATTCATACCCTTCCCCCACATTTGACTGGGTTGTTTGTTTTTTGCTTGTAAATTTATTCAAGCTCCTTGTAGATTCTGGATATTAGATCTTTGTCAGGTTAATAGATTGCAAAAATTCTCTCATTCTGTAGGTCGTCTGTCCATTCTGATGAGAGTTTCTTTTGCTGTGCAGAAGCACTTCAGTTTAATTAGATCCCATTTATCAATTATGGCTTCTGTTGCCATTGTTTTTGGTGTTTTAGTCATGAAGTCTTTGCCCATGCCTATGTCCTGAATGGCATTGCCTAGGTTCTCTTCTAGGGTTTTTGTGGTTTTGGGTTTTACTTTTAAGTCTTTTTTATTATTATTATTATACTTTAAGTTCTAGGGTACATGTGCATAACGTGCAGGTTTCTTACATATGTATACTTGTGCCATGTTGGTGCGTTGCACCCGTCAACTGTCAGTACCCATCAACTCGTCATTTACATCAGGTATAACTCCCAATGCAATCCCTCCCCCCTCCCCCTCCCCGTGATAGGCCCCGGTGTGTGATGTTCCCCTTCCCGAGCCCAAGTGATCTCATTGTTCCGTTCCCCCTATGAGTGAGAACATGCGGTGTTTGGTTTTCTGTTCTTGCAATAGTTTGCTGAGAATGATGGTTTCCAGCTGCATCCATGCCCCTACAAAGGACACAAACTCTCCTTTTTTTATGGCTGCTTAGTATTCCATGGTGTATATGTGCCACATTTTCTTAATCCAGTCTGTCACAGATGGACATTTGGGTTGATTCCAAGTCTTTGCTATTGTGAATAGTGCCGCAATAAACATACGTGTGCATGTGTCTTTATAGCAGCATGATTTATAATCCTTTGGCTATATACACAGTAATGGGATGGCTGGGTCGAATTGAACTTCTAGTTCTAGATCCTTGAGGAATTGCCATACTCTTTTCCATAAGGGTTGAACTAGTTTACAATCCCACCAACAGTGTAAAAGTGTTCCTATTTCTCCACATCCTCTCCAGCACCTGTTGTTTCCTGACTTTTTAATGATTGCTATTCTAACTGATGTGAGATGGTATCTCATTGTGGTTTTGATTTGCATTTCTCTGATGGCGAGTGATGACGAGCATTTTTTCATGTGTCTGTTGGCTGTATGAATGTCTTCTTTTGAGAAATGTCTGTTCATATCCTTTGCCCACTTTTTGATGGGGTTGTTTTTTTTTTCTTGTAAATTTGTTTGAGTTCTTTGTAGATTCTGGATATTAGCCCTTTGCCAGATGAGTAGGTTGCAAAAATGTTCTCCCATTCTGTAGGTTGCCTGTTCACTCTGATGGTAGTTTCTTTTGCTGTGCAGAATCTCTTTAGTTTAATTAGATCCCATTTATCAATTATGGCTTCTGTTGCCATTGTTTTTGGTGTTTTAGTCATGAAGTCTTTGCCATGCCTATGTCCTGAATAGTATTACCTAGATTTTCTTCTAGGGTTTTATGGTATTGGGTCTAACATTTAAGTCTCTAATCCATCTTAAATTAATATCATATAAGGAGTAAGGAAAGAATCCAGTTTCAGCTTTCTACTTATGGTTAGCCAATTTTCCCAGCACCATTTATTAAATAGGGAATCCTTTCCCCATTTCTTGTTTTTGTCAGGTTTGTCAAGGATCAGATGGCTGTAGATGTGTGATACTATTTCTGCGGACTCTGTTCTTGGGATGCAAGGCTGGTTCAACATACACAAATCAATAAATGTAGTCCAACATATAAACAGAACCAAAGACAAAAACCACATGATTATCTCAATAGATGCAGAAAAGGCCTTTGACAAAATTCAACAGACCTTCATGATAAAAATGCTCAATAAATTCGGTATTGATGGAACATATCTCAAAATAATAAGAGCTATTTATGACAAACCCACAGCTAATATCATACTGAATGGGCAAAAACTGGAAGAATTCCCTTTGAAAACTGGCACAAGACAGGGATGCCCTCTCTCACCACTCCTATTGAATATAGTGTTGGAAGTTCTGGCTAGGGCAATCAGGCAAGAGAAAGAAATAAAGGGTATTCAGTAAGGAAAAGAAGAAGTCAAATTGTCCCTGTTAGCAGATGACATGATTGTATATTTAGAAAACCCCATTGTCTCAGCCCAAAATCTACTTAAACTTATAAGCAACTTCAGCAAAGTGTCAGGATACAAAATTAATGTGCAAAATTCACAAGCATTCTTATACACCAGTAACAGACAAACAGAGAGCCAAATCAGGAATGAACTTCCATTCACAATTGCTTCAAAGAGAATAAAATACCTAGGAATCCAACTTACAAGGGATGTGAAGGACCTCTTCAAGGAGAACTACAACCACTGCTCAGTGAAATCAAAGAGGACACAAACAAATGGAAGAACATACCATGCTCATGGATAGGAAGAATCAGTATCGTGAAAATGGCCATACTGCCCAAGGTTATTTATAGATTCAATGCCATCCCCATCAAGCTACCAATGACTTTCTTCACAGAATTGGAAAAAACGGCTTTAAAGTTCATATGGAACCAAAAAAGAGCCCGCATTGCCAAGACAATCCTAAGTCAAAAGAACAAAGCTGGAGGCATCACGCTACCTGACTTCAAACTATACTACAAGGCTACAGTAACCAAAACAGCATGGTACTGGTACCAAAACAGAGATATAGACCAATGGAACAGAACAGAGTACTTTTAAGTCTTTAATCCACTTTGAGTTAATTTTTGTATAAGGTGTAAGGGAGGGGTCCAGTTTCAGTTTTCTGCTTTTGGCTAGCCTGTTTTCCCAGCACAATTTACTGAATAGGGGATCCTTTTCCCTTTGCTTGTTTTGGTCAGGTTTGTCAAAGATCAGATGGCTGTTGATTTGGGGTGTCATTTCTGAAGTCTCTGTTCTCCTCCATAGGTCTACATGTCTGTTTTGGTACCAGTACCATGCTGTTTTGTTTACTGTAGTCTTGTAGCATGGTTTGATATCAGGTAGCGTGATGCCTCCAGCTTTGTTCTTTTCCTTAGGATTGTCTTCACGGTACGGGCCCTTTTTTTGGTTCCACGTGAAATACAAAGTAGTTTTTCCTAATTCTGCGAAGAAAGTCAGTGGTAGTTTGGTGGGAATAGTATTGAATCTTTGAATTTCTTTAGGCAGTATGGCTATTTTCACGATACTGATTCTTTCTATCTATCCATGAGCGTGGAATGTTCTACCATTTGTTTGTGTCCTCTCTATGTCCTTGAGCAGTGGTTTGTAGTTCTCCTTGAAGAGGTCCTTCACATGCCTTGTAAGTTGTATTCCTAGGTATTTTATTCTCTTTGTAGCAATTGTGAAAGGGAGCTCTCTCATGATTTGGCTCTGTTTATCTACTATTGGTGTATAGGAATACTTGTAATTTTTGCACATTGATTTTGTATCCTGAGACTTTGCTGAAGTTGCTTATCAGCTTAAGGAGATTTTGGGCTGAGACGATGGCGTTTTCTAAATATACAATCATGTTATGTGCAAACAGAGACAATTTGACTTTCTCTCTTTATGTTTTAATACCATTATTTATTTCTCCTGCCTGATTTCCCTTGCCAGAACTTCTGATACTATGTTGAATAGGAGTGCTGACAGAAAGCATCCTTCTCTTGTGTTGGCTTTCAAAGGGAATGCTTCCAGAATTTGCCATATTCAGCTTGATACTGGCTGTCGGTTTGTCATAAATAGCTTTTATTATTTTGAGATATGTTCCATTAATGCCTAGTTTATTGAGAGTTTTTAGCATGAAGGGGTGTTGAATTTTATTGAAGGCTTTTTCCTGCGTCGATTGAGATAATCTTGTGGGTTTTGTCATTGGTTCTGTTTTGTAATAGATTCTGTTTATTATTTGTATGTTGAACCAGCCTTGCCCCAAGATGAAGCCAACTTGATCATGGTGGATAAGCTTTTGATGTGCTGCTGGATTCAGTTGCCAGTATTTTATTGAGGATTTTCGCATCGATGTTCATCAGGGATATTGGCCTGAAATTTTCTTTTTCTGTTGTGTCTCTGCCAGATTTGGTATTAGGATGATTCTGGCCTCATAATGTTTACAGAGGAGTCCCTTTTTTTCTATTGTTTGGGATTGTTTCAGCAAAAATGGGACCAGCTCCTCTCTGTACCTCTAGTCAAATTCAGCTGTGAATATGACTGGTCCTGGGCTTTTTTTGGTTGGTAGGCTATTAATAACTGCTCATTTTCAGAACTTGTTATTGATCTATTCAGGGATTCATTTTCCTCCTGGTTTATTCTTGGGAGGGTATATGTGTCCAGGAATTTATCCATTTCTTCTAGATTTTCTAGTTTGTTTGCACAGAGGTGTTTACACTATGCTCTGATGGTAGTTTTTATTCCGCTCTGTGATCAGTGGTGATATCCCCTTTAAATATCATTTTATTGTGCCTATTTGATCTTCATATTTATTCTCTTGTTAGTCTAACTAGCATTGTATCTATTTTGCTAATCTTTTCAATAAAACAACTCCTGTATTCATTGATTTTTTTTTTTTTTTTTTATCTTAATTATTCATTTGTGTATAAATTTTTTTTTTTTTATTTTTTATTATTTTTATTATACTTTAAGTTCTTTGGTACATGTGCATACGTTTATATCATGTATAACTCCCCAATGCATCCCTCCCTCCTCCCCCCTCCCCATGATAGGCCCCAGTGTGTGATGTTCCCCCTTCCCGAGTCCAAGTGATCTCATGTTCAGTTCCCACCTATGAGTGAGAACATGCGGTGTTTGGTTTCTCTTCTTGTGATAGTTTGCTAAGAATGATGGTTTCCAGCTGCATCCATGTCCCTACAAAGGACGCAAACTCATCCTTTTGATGGCTGCATAGTATTCCATGGTGTATATGTGCCACATTTTCTTAATCCAGTCTGTCACAGATGGACATTTGGGTTGATTCCAAGTCTTTGCTATTGTGAATAGTGCCGCAATAAACATACGTGTGCATGTGTCTTTGTAGTAGAGTAATTTATAATCCTTTGGGTATATACCCAGTAGTGGGATGGCTGGGTCATATGGTACATCTAGTTCTAGATCCTTGAGGAATCGCCTACTGTTTTCCATAATGGTTGAACTAGTTTACATCCCACCAACAGTGTAAAAGTGTTCCTATTTCTCCACATCCTCTCCAACACCTGTTGTTTCCTGACTTTAATGATTGCCATTCTAACTGGTGTGAGATGGTATCTCATTGTGGTTTTGATTTGCATTTCTCTGATGGCGAGTGATGATGAGCATTTTTTCATGTGTCTGTTGGCTGTATGAATGTCTTCTTTTGAGAAATGTCTGTTCATATCCTTTCCCCACTTTTTGATGGGTTGTTTGTTTTTTCTTGTATATTTGTTTGAGTTCTTTGTAGATTCTGGATATTAGCCCTTTGTCAGATGAGTAGTTGCAAAAATTTCTCTCCATTCTGTAGGTTGCCTGTTCACTCTGATGGTAGTTTCTTTTGCTGTGCAGAAGCTCTTTAGTTTAATTAGATCCCATTTGTCAATTTTGGCTTTGTGCTGCCGTTGCTTTGGTGTTTTAGACATGAAGTCCTTGCCCATGCCTATGTCCTGAATGGTACTACCTATTTTCTTCTAGGGTTTTTATGGTATTAGGTCTAACATTTAAGTCTCTAATCCATCTTGAATTAATTTTCGTATAAGGGTAAGGAAAGGATCCAGTTTCAGCTTTCTACTTGGGCTAGCCAATTTTCCCAGCACCATTTATTAAATAGGGAATCCTTTCCCATTTCTTGTTTTTGTCAGGTTTGTCAAAGATCAGATGGCTGTAGATGTGTGGTATTATTTCTGAGGACTCTGTTCTGTCTCCATTGGTCTATATCTCTGTTGTGGTACCAGTACCATGCTGTTTTGGTTACTGTAGCCTTGTAGTATAGTTTGAAGTCAGGTAGCGTGATGCCTCCAGCTTTGTCCTTTGACTTAGGATTGTCTTGGCAATGCGGCTCTTTTTTGGTTCCATATGAACTTTAAAGCAGTTTTTTTCCAATTCTGTGAAAAAGTCATTGGTAGCTTGATGGGGATGGCATTGAATCTATAAATAACCTTGGGCAGTATGGCCATTTTCACGATATTGATTCTTCCTATCCATGAGCATGGTATGTTCTTCCATTTGTTTGTGTCCTCTTTGATTTCACTGAGCAGTGGTTTGTAGTTCTCCTTGAAGAGGTCCTTTACATCCCTTGTAAGTTGGATTCCTAGGTATTTTATTCTCTTTGAAGCAATTGTGAATGGAAGTTCATTCCTGATTTGCTCTCTGCTTGTCTGTTACTGGTATAAGAATGCTTGTGATTTTTGCACATTAATTTTGTATCCTGAGACTTTGCTGAAGTTGCTTATCAGCTTAAGGAGATTTTGGGCTGAGACGATGGGTTTTTCTAAATATACAATCAGTCATCTGCAAACAGGGACAATTTGACTTCTTCTTTTCCTAACTGAATACCCTTGATTTCTTTCTCTTGCCTGATTGCCCTAGCCAGAACTTCCAACACTATGTTGAATAGGAGTGGTGAGAGAGGGCATCCCTGTCTTGTGCCAGTTTTCAAAGGGAATTTTTCCAGTTTTTGCCCATTCAGTATGATATTGCTGTGGGTTTGTCATAAATAGCTCTTATTATTTTGAGATACGTTCCATCAATACCGAATTTATTGAGCGTTTTAGCATGAAGGGCTGTTGAATTTTGTCAAAAGCCTTTTCTGCATCTATTGAGATAATCATGTGGTTTTTGTCTTTGGTTCTGTTTATATGCTGGATTACGTTTATTGATTTGCGAATGTTGAACCAGCCTTGCATCCCAGGGATGAAGCCCACTTGATCATGGTGGATAAGCTTTTTGATGTGCTGCTGAATCCGGTTTGCCAGTATTTTATTGAGGATTTTTGCATCGATGTTCATCAGGGATATTGGTCTAAAATTCTCTTTTTTGTTGTGTCTCTGCCAGGCTTTGGTATCAGGATGATGTTGGCCTCATAAATGAGTTAGGGAGGATTCCCTCTTTTTCTATTGATTGGAATAGTTTCAGAAGGAATGGTACCAGCTCCTCCTTGTACCTCTGGTAGAATTCAGCTGTGAATCCATCTGGTCCTGGACTTTTTTTGGTTGGTAGGCTATTAATTATTGCCTCAATTTCAGAGCCTGTTATTGGTCTATTCAGGGATTCAACTTCTTCCTGGTTTAGTCTTGGGAGAGTGTAAGTGTCCAGGAAATTATCCATTTCTTCTAGATTTTCTAGTTGATTTGCGTAGAGGTGTTTATAGTATTCTCTGATGGTAGTTTGTATTTCTGTGGGGTCGGTGGTGATATCCCTTTATCATTTTTTATTGCGTCTATTTGATTCTCTCTCTTTTCTTCTTTATTAGTCTTGCTAGCGGTCTGTCAATTTTGTTGATCTTTTCAAAAACCAACTCCTGGATTCATTGATTTTTTGGAGGGTTTTTGTGTCTCTATCTCCTTCAGTTCTGCTCTGATCTTAGTTATTTCTTGCCTTCTGCTAGCTTTTGAATGTGTTTGCTCTTGCTCTCTAGTTCTTTAATTGTGATGTTAGAGTGTCAATTTTAGATCTTTCCTGCTTTCTCTTGTGGGCATTTAGTGCTATAAATTTCCCTCTACACACTGCTTTAAATGTGTCCAGAGATTCTGGTATGTTGTATCTTTGTTCTCATTGGTTTCAAAGAACATCTTTATTTCTGCTTTCATTTCGTTATGTACCCAGTAGTCATTCAGGAGCAGGTTGTTCAGTTTCCATGTAGTTGAGCGGTTTTGATTGAGTTTCTTAGTCCTGAGTTCTAGTTTGATTGCACTGTGGTCTGAGAGACAGTTTGTTATATTTCTGTTCTTTACATTTGCTGAGGAGTGCTTTACTTCCAATTATGTGGTCAATTTGGAATAAGTGCGATGTGGTGCTGAGAAGAATGTATATTCTGTTGATTTGGGGTGGAGAGTTCTATAGATGTCTATTAGGTCCGCTTGGTGCAGAGATGAGTTCAATTCCTGGATATCCTTGTTAACTTTCTGTCTCGTTGATCTGTCTAATGTTGACAGTGGGTGTTAAAGTCTCCCATTATTATTGTATGGAGTCTAAGTCTCTTTGTAGGTCTCTAAGGACTTGCTTTATGAATCTGGGTGCTCCTGTATTGGGTGCATATATATTTAGGAGAGTTAGCTCTTCCTGTTGAATTGATCCCTTTACCATTATGTAATGGCCTTCTTTGTCTCTTTTGATCTTTGATGGTTTAAAGTCTGTTTTATCAGAGACTAGGATTGCAACCCCTGCTTTTTTTTGTTCTCCATTTGCTTGGTAGATCTTCCTCCCATCCCTTTATTTTGAGCCTATGTATGTCTCTGCATGTGAGATGGGTCTCCTGAATACAGCAGACTGATGGGTCTTGACTCTTTATCCAGTTTGCCAGTCTGTGTCTTTTAATTGGAGCATTTAGTCCATTACATTTAAGGTTATATTGTTATGTGTGAACTTGATCCTGTCATTATGATATTAACTGGTTATTTGCTCATTAGTTGATGCAGTTTCTTCCTAGCCTCGATGGTCTTTACATTTTGGCATGTTTTTGCAATGGCTGGTACCGGTTGTTCCTTTCCATGTTTAGGGCTTCCTTCAGGTCTCTTGTAAGGCAGGCCTGGTGGTGACAAAATCTCTAGCATTTGCTTATCTGTAAAGGATTTTATTTCTCCTTCACTGATGAAACTTAGTTTGGCTGGATATGAAATTCTGGGTTGAAAATTCTTTTCTTTAAGAATGTTGAATATTGGCCCCCACTCTCTTCTGGCTTGTAGAGTTTCTCGAGAGATCTGCTGTTAGTCTGATGGGCTTCCCTTTGTGGGTAACCCGACCTTTCTCTCTGCTGCCCTTAAGATTTTTTCCTTCATTTCAACTTTGGTGAATCTGGCAATTATGTGTCTTGGAGTTGCTCTTCTGGAGGAGTATCTTTGTGGCGTTCTCTGTATTTCCTGAATTGAATGTTGGCCTGCCCTACTAGGTTGGGGAAGTTCTCCTGGATGATATCCTGAAGAGTGTTTTCCAACTTGGTTCCATTTCCCCTCACTTTCAGGCACCCCATCAGACGTAGATTTGGTCTTTTTACATAATCCCATACTTCTTGCAGGCTTTGTTCATTTCTTTTTCTTCTTTTTTTCTTTGGTTTCTCTTCTCGCTTCATTTCATTCATTTGATCCTCAATCGCTGATACTCTTTCTTCCAGTTGATCGAGTCGGTTACTGAAGCTTGTGCATTTGTCACGTATTTCTCGTGTCATGGTTTTCATCTCTGTCATTTCGTTTATGATCTTCTCTGCATTAATTAGTCTAGCTGTCAATTCTTCCACTTTTTTTTCAAGATTTTTAGTTTCTTTGCGCTGGGTACGTAATTCCTCCTTTAGCTCTGAGAAGTTTGATGGACTGAAGCCTTCTCCTCATCTCGTCAAAGTCATTCTCTGACCAGCTTTGATCCATTGCTGGCGATGGGCTGCGCTCCTTTGCAGGGGGAGATGCGCTCTTATTTTTTGAATTTCCAGCTTTTCTGCCCTGCTTTTTCCCCATCTTTGTGGTTTTATCTGTCTCTGGTCTTTGATGATGGTGACGTACTGATGGGTTTTGGTATAGGTGTCCTTCCTGTTTGATAGTTTTCCTTCTGACAGTCAAAGGACTGTCTGTTGGTCTGTTGGAGATTGCTTGAGGTCCACTCCAGACCCTGTTTGCCTGGGTATCAGCAGCAGAGGTTGCCAAAGATAGAATATTGCTGAGCAGCGAGTGTACCTGTCTGATTCTTCCTTTGGAAGTTTCCTCTCAGGGTGACTCCACCCTGTGAGGTGGGGGTGTCAGACTGCCCTAGTGGGGGATGTCTCCCAGCTAGGCTACTCAGGGGTCAGGGACCACCTGAGCAGGCAGTCTGTCCGTTCTCGGATCTCAACCTCCGCGTTGGGAGATCCACGGCTCTCCCCAAAGCTGTCAGACAGAGTCGTTCGCCTCTGCACCACCCCCGCTGCTTTCCCTATTGGACCTCAGCTGTTGCTGTCCCCAGAGGTGGAGTCTACAGAGACAGGCAGGTTTCCTTGAGCTGCTGTGAGCTCCACCCAGTTCGAGCTTCCCAGCGGCTTTGTTTACCTACTTAAGCCTCAGCAATGGCGGGCGCCCCTCCCCCAGCCTCGCTGCTGCCTTGCGGATAGATCGCCGCAGAGGGCTGTGTTAGCAGTGAGGGAGGCTCCGTGGCGTGGGACCCTCCCGGCCAGGTGTGGGATATATTCCCTGGTGTGCCTGTTTCCTTAAAGCGCAGTATTGGGGTGGGAGTTACGCGATTTTCCAGGTGTTATGTGTCTCAGTTCCCCTGGCTAGGAAAACGGATTTCCTTCCCCCTTGCACTTCCAGGTGAGGCGATGCTCGCCCTGCTTCAGCTCACGCTGGTCAGGCTGCAGCAGCTGACCAGCACCGATTGTCCGGCACTCCCTAGAGAGATGACCCCAGTACCTCAGTTGAAAATGCAGAAATCACCGGTCTTCTGTGTTACCTCGCGCTGGGAGTTGGAGACTGGAGCTGTTCCTATTCGCCCATCTTGCTTCCGCCCTCTGACTCATTGATTTTTTGAAGGTTTTTCATTCTCTATCTCCTTTGTCTGCTCTGATCTTAGCTATTTGTTGTCTTCTGCTAGTATTTAAATTTGTTTGCTCTTGCTTGTCTAGTTCTTTCAATTCTAATGTTAAGATGTCAATTTTAGATCTTTCCTGCTTTCTCTTGTGCACATTTAGTGCTACAAATTTTCCTCTAAACACTGCTTTAGCTGTGTCCCAGTGACTCTGGTACATTGTGTCTTTGTTCTCATTGGTTTCAAAGAACTTAGTTATATTTGCCTTAATTTTGTTATTTACCCAGTAGACATTCAGGAGCAGGTTGTTCCATTTCCATGTAGTTATGCGGTTTTGAGTGAGTTTGTTAATCCTGAGTTCTAAATTTATTGCTCTGTGGTCTCAAAGACTTTTATGATTTCCATTGTTCTGCATTTGCTAAGAAAAGTTTCACTTTCAATTATGTGGTCAATTTTAAAGTAAGTGTGATGTGGTGCTAAAAAGAATGTATTTTCCATTGATTTGGGGTGGAAAGTTGTGTAGATGTCTATTAGGTCCACTTAATTCAGAGCTGAGTTCGTGTTTTGAATATCCTTGTTAATTTTGTGTTTCATTGATCTGTAAGATATTGACAGTGGGACATTAAAGTCTCCTACTCTTATTGTGTGGGAGTCAAAGTCTCTTTGCAGGTCTCTAAGGACTTGTTTATGAATATGGGTCCTCCTTTGCTGAATGCATATATATTTAGATAGTTAGCTCTTCTTGTTGCATTGATCCCTTTACCATTATGTAATGCCCTTCTTTGTCTCTCGTGATCTTTGTTGCTTTAAAGTCTCTTTTATAAGAGACTAGGATTTCAAGCCCTGCTTCTTTTGCTTTCCATTTTCTTGGTAAATATTCTCCATCCCTTAATTTTCAGCCTATGTGTGTCTTAGTACGTGAGATGGGTCTTCTGAATACAGCAAACCTATGGGTCTTGACTCTTTATCCAATTTGCCAGTGTGTGTCTTTTAATTGGGGCATTTATCCCATTTACCTTTAGTGTTAATATTGTTATGTGTAAATGTGATTTTGTCATTATGATGCTAGCTAGTTATTTTGCCCGTAAGTTGATGCAGTTAATTCATAGTGTCAATGGTCTTTACAATTCAATATGCTTTTGCAGTGGCTAGTACCAGTTTTTCCTTTCCATATGTACTGCCTCCTTCAGGAGCTTTTGTAAGGCAGACCTGGTGGTGACAAAATGTCTCAGCATTTGCTTGTCTGAAAAGGATTTTACTTCTCCTTCACTTATGAAGCTTAGTTTGGCTGGATATGAAATTCTGTGTTGAAAATTCTTTTCTTTAAGAATGTTGAATATAGGTCCCAATCTCTTCTGGCTTGTAGGGTTTCTACAGAGAGACTTGCTGTTAGTCTGATGGGCTTCCCTTTGTGGGTAACCTGACCTTTCTCTCTGGCTGCCCTTAACATTTTTCCTTTGTTCCAACCTTGGTGAATCTGGCAATTATGTGTCTTGGGTTTGCTCTTCTCGATGAGGATCTTTGTGGTGTTCTCCGTGTTTCCAGAATTTGAATGTTGGCCTGTCTTGCTAGCTTGGGGACGTTTTCCTGGTTTTCCAACTTGGTTCCATTCTCCCTGTAACCTTCAGGTATACCCATCAAAATAAGTTTGGTCTTTTCACATAGTCCCATATAACTTGAAGGCTTTGTTTGTTCCTTTTCATTCTTTTTTCTCTAATCTTGTCTTCAGGCTTTATTTCACTAAGTTGACCTTCAATCTCTGATGTGCTTTCTTCTGCTTTATTGATTTGGCCACTGAGGCTTGAGTATGCTTCACGAAATTCTTGTGCTGTGTTTTTCAGTTCCATCACTACATTTATGTTCTTCTCTTAACTGGTTATTCTACTTAGCAATTCCTCTAACATTTTTCAAGGTTCTTAGCTTTCTTGCATTGGGTTGGAGCATGCAATGCAATGTTCTAACCCTCCCCTAATGTGGAGGAGTCTGTTATTACCCACCTTCTGAAGCCTACTTCTGTCAATTCATCAAACTCATTCTCCATCCAGTTTTGTTCCCTTGCTGGCAGGAGTTGTGATCATCTGGAGGAAAAGAGGCTTTCTGGTTTTTGGAATTTTCAGCCTTTTGCACTGTTTTATCTCATCTTCATGGATTTACCTACCTTTGGTGTTTGATGGTGACCTTCGGATGGGGTTTCTCTTTGGACGTCCTTTATGTTGATGTTGATGTTATTCCTTTCTGTTTGTTAGTTTTCCTTCTAACAGTTAGGTCTCTCAGCTGCAGGTCTGCTGGAGTTTGCTGGAGGTTCACTCCAGACTCTCTTTGCCTGGGTATCATCATCGGAGTCCACAGAACAACAAAGATTGCTGCCTTCTTCTTCCTCTGGAAGCTTTATCCCAGAAAGGCACCTGCCAGATGCCAGCCATAGCTCTCCTGTATGAGGTGTCCATCAACCACTGCTTGGAAGTATCTCCCAGTCAGGAGGTACGGGATCAGGGACCCACTTGAAAGACAGTCTTTTTCTTAGCAGAGTTTGAGCACTGTGCTGAGAGATCTGCTGCTCTCTTCAGAGCCAGCAGGCAGAAACATTTAAATCTGCTGAAGCTGTGCCCACATCCACCTCTTCTCCCAGGTGATCTGTCCCAGGGAGGTGGGGGTTTTATCTATAAGCCCCTGACTGGGGCTGCTGCCATTTTGCAGAGATGCCCTGCCCGTACAGGAGGAATCTGGAGAGGCAGTCTGCCTACAGTGGCTTTGCTGAGCTGTGGAGGGCTCCACCCAGTTGCAACGTCCCCACAGCTTCGTTTACACTGTGACAGGAAAACTGCCTACTCAAGCCTCAGTAATGTTAGATGTCTCTCACCCCACCAAGCTTGAGTTTTCCAGGTCAACATCAGACTGCTGTGCCTGCAGTGAGAATTTCAAGCCAGTGGATCTTAGCTTGCGGGATCTGTGAGGGTGGGAATGGCCGCCCAGTTTTGTGCTTGAAACCCAGGGCGCTGGTGGCATAGGCACCTGAGGGAATCTCCTGGTCTGTGGGTTGTGAAGACCACGGGAAAAGCATAGTATCTGGGTGAGAGTGAACCATTCCTCATGGCACAGTCTCTCATGGCTTCCCTTGGCTAGGGGAGGAGTTCCCCAACCCCTTGCACCTCTCAGGTGAGGCGACACCCCATCCTACTTCAGCTCACCCTCTGTGGACTACACCACTGTCTAACAAATCCCATTGAGATGCTCCGGTACCTCAGTTGGAAATGCAGAAATCACCCGCTTTCTGCATTGATCTCACTGGGAGCTGCAGACTGGAGCTGTTCCTATTTGTCCATCTTGTCAGCCTCTCTTGAGTATCATTTAAGATTACATATTATCTCTTCTCTTGCTGTGTCATTTATACTTTTTGTTTTTAACATTTTGCCAGTTACTTTGGGGTTTACAATATACATTTTAAATAGTCAGATTCTACCTTCACGTAACATTATACACTGCATGCATAGTGTAAATATATTTTATCGGTGTATGCCTAATTCCCTTTTTCTGTCTTTTTTGGTATTGCTATTATTTATTTTACTTATGCATATACTATAGATGCGAATACATTGCAGCTATTGTTGCTTTAAGCAGTTATATTTTAGATTAATAATAAAAATTAAAAATTGTTTTCTTTTTATTAATTCCTCTTCTGATAATTTTAATTTGTATGTAGATCCAAGTCTCTGATATGCCTAACAAATTTACTTTCTGATGAAAACGTTTAACATTTATTGCAGGACATGTCTTCTGGCAATAAATTACCCCAGTATCTGTCCAAATTTTTAAAATTTCTCCTTCAATTTTGAAGGAAAATTTTCTTTCTGGATTTAGAATACTAGGTGTGTAGATTTTTCTTTCACCATATTAAAGATTTAACTGCACTGTCTTCTTGCTTGTATGACTTCCGATGAAAGGTATGATGTAACTTCTTTCTTCCATACATGAGATTGTTTCTTTTGATTCTTTCAAGGTTTTCCTTTCATTTTTGGTTTTCTGTAGTTTGACTGTGATATATCTTCATGTGGGTTTTGTAGTTTTCAGTGCACAAGTCTTGCACATCTTTGGTCTTAATCCTAAGCATTAGGCCTTAAGCACAAAACTGATGTTTCCCTGAGGAAGAGGAAATTTCCCCCTGTGGACTGCAGTATCACCTTCTGCCTGAGAGGTTCTAGCCTTCAACTGCCCTGCAGATTTCATGCTTTCCTAGCCAGTCACCACAATCACATAAGCCAACTGCTTGCAATAAATTAATATCTCTCTCTCTCCCTTCTAATTCTGCTGCTCTGATAGAACACTGACACAGATTTAAGAGTGATCCTGGAGGAACAGAATCTGAAAGATGAATTATCTGAATTGGTTCTGAGTTTTCTGAAATGGATTCTATTTTCAGTGGTAAAGAGTTCTCTATGGACCAGTAATTTGATAAATAACTGTGTCTTCTTTGGGGGATCAATATTTATTGATATGTTCTAACTGCTACCAACAAAGCAGTCTGCCAACAAAAAATAGATTTGGGTGTGCTGTAGTAAGACTACCAATAAAAAATTATATCTTTCAAGCCCTTCTGTAAAATATGAAGAAAAGTGCTGTCAGCATTCTGTGTAAAACTGCACTGTTAAGTGTATTTGTGCAATTAAAAAAAGAGTGGGAGGAAGACTTTGGGTTCAGCTTTTGTCAAGAGCTGGCTTTTGAAAACTACCAAGTTCCTTCCACCTCAATCAACTGAGCTCTAAGCCATGTGACACTCAGTGTGCATCTCAGTAGTTTCTCTTCTTGCTTCTGCTGGGGCCTCTAGAAAAAGGGTTTGTGAGATCTGGCTGCACCACTTAAGATCAGAGGAAGCACGTAGTTATAGTTCCCAGGTCCAAGACTGATGCTCAAGGGGAAAAACAGCAGATAAACCAGCTTGGAGCAGCGGGATGTGCATCCTTCCAAGCTGCCACTCCGAAGAGTCCTTTTCTTTTGCATCTCACCTGGAAGGTGGTCCACTGATGTAGGGGAGGAGTATGATGGGAAGAAAATTACACCCAGAGGTGCCTTTTGGGTACTGTGGGACAGGTAGACACGGTCCTTCCTGTACTTGCTGCTCAGCAACCCCCTCAAATGCTAACAAAGCCACTGTCCAGTGGCTCCCTTCAGTCCCTCTACTCCCAGATCTCAGGACCCCACCACAAAATGGTGGAGAGTGGCCACAGATATGGCTTACAGAGCAGTCCTTTTCCTCTACACTGCAAAGGAAACTGGCAAATTCCTCTTTCCACACTGTCAAACTGGCTTCTTTTCACCTTCAAAAGAATGGTGGAAGGAAGCATCCAGGGATGGGGAAACAAGTAGAAGATCAGGTGTTGTGGTAGCAAAAGGGTTCTTCTTGTGCTCCCTCTTCCAGCCCAAAATAATGGATCTTGGACCTAGCCAAGCTAACCTGTGGAAGGCTGGCAATTGTAACTGAAAAGCAACATGCTTTTTTCTTGTTGTTGTTGCAGTTAGCAAACACATTTTACATTTTTTTTGTTTTTGTTTTTATTGAGATGGAGTCTCGCTCTGTTGCCCAGGGTGGAGTGCAGTGGCACGATCTCGGCTCACTGCCAGCTCCGCCTCCTGGTTCACGCCATTCTCCTGCCTCAGCCTCCTGAGTAGCTGGGACTACAGGTGCACGCCACCCTGCCAGGCTAATTTTTCTGTATTTTTAGTAGAGACAGGGTTTACCGTGTTAGCCAGGATGGTCTTGATCTCCTGAACTCGTGATCCACCTGCCTCGGCCTCCCAAAGTGCTGGGATTACAGGTGTGAGCCACTGCTCTCGGTCTGTAATTTTTTGAAATTATTTTTGAGATCCAGCAGAACACAAGAACAGGATAAATACCCTAAAATGAGGGCATGGCTCATAGGTGGGAGAATAGTAGATCTCACCTTTTTTTTTTTTTTTAATACTTTAAGTTCTAGGGTACATGTACACAATGTGCAGGTTTGTTACATATGTATACATGTGCCATGTTGGTGTGCTGCACCGATTAACTCGTCATTTACATTAGGAGTATCTCTAATGCTATCCCTCCCCCCACCCCCAGCCACAACAGGCTCTGGTGTGTGATATTCCCCTTCCTGTGTCCAAGTGATCTCATTCTTCAATTTCCACCAATGAGTGAGAATATGTGGTGTTTGGTTTTCTGTTCTTGTGATAGTTTACTGAGAATGATGGTTTCCAGCTGCATCCATGTCCCTACAAAGGACACAAACTCATCCTTTTTATGGCTGCATAGTATTCCATGGTGTATATGTACACATTTTCTTAATCCAGTCTGTCACTGATGGACATTTGGTTGGTTCCAAGTCTTTGCTATTGGGAATAGTGCCGCAATAAACATACGTGTGCATGTGTCTTTATAGCAGCATGATTTATAATCCTTTGGGTATATACCCAGTAATGGGATGGCTGGGTCAATGATATTTCTAGTTCTAGATCTTTGAGTAATCACCGTACTGTTTTCCACAGTGGTTGAACTAGTTTACAATCCCACCAACAATGTAAAAGTGTTCCTATTCCTCCACATCCTCTCCAGCATCTCTTGTTTCCTGACTTTTTAATGATTGCCATTCTAACTGGTGTGAGATGGTATCTCATTGTGGTTTTGATTTGCATTTCTCTGATGGCCAGTGATGATGAGCATTTTTTCATGTGTCTGTTGGCTGTATGAATGTCTTCTTTTGAGAAATGTCTGTTCTATCCTCTGCCCACTTTCTGATGGGTTTTTTTTTTTTCTTGAAAATTTGTTTGAGTTCTTTGTAGGTTCTGGATATTAGCCCTTGTCAGATGAGTAGATTGCAACAATTTTCTCCCATTCTGTAGGTTGCCTGTTCACTCTGATGGTAGTTTCTTTTGCTGTGCAGAAGCTCTTTAGTTTAATTAGATCCCATTTGTCAATGTTGGCTTTTGTTGCCATTGCTTTTAGTGTTTTAGACATGAAGTCCTTGCCCATGCCTATGTTCTGAATGGTATTATCTAGGTTTTCTTCTAGGGTTTTTATGTTATTAGGTCTAACACTTAAGTCTCTAATCCATCTTGAATTAATTTTCATATAAGGAGTGAGGAAAGGATCCAGTTTCAGCTTTCTGCTTATGGCTAGCCAATTTTCCCAGCACCATTTATGAAATAGGGAATCCTTTCCCCATTTCTTGTTTTTGTCAGGTTTGTCAAAGATCAGATGGCTGCAGATATGTGATATTATTTCTGAGGGCTCTGTTCTTTTCCATTGGTCTATCTCTACTTTGGTACCATACCCTGCTGTTTTGGTTATTGCAGCCTTGTAGTATAGTTTGAAGTCAAGTAGTGTGATGCCTCTAGCTTTGTTCTTTTTACTTAGGATTGTCTTGTCAATGTGTGCTCTTCTTTGGTTCCATATGATGTTAAAGCATTTTTCCAGTTCTGTGAAGAAAGTCATGGTAGCTTGAAGGGGATGGCATTGAATCTATTAATTACCTTGAGCAGTATGGCCATTTTCACAATATTGATTCTTCCTGTCCATGAGCATGGTATGTTCTTCCATTTGTTTGTGTCCTCTTGATTTCACTGAACAGTTGTTTGTAGTTCTCCTTGAAGAGGTCCTTTACATCCTTGTAAGCTGGATTCCTAGGTATTTTATTCTCTTTGAAGCAATTGAATGGAAGTTCATTCATGATTTGGCTTTGTCTAGTGTATAAGAATGCTTGTGATTTTTGCACATTGATTTGTATCCTAGATTTTGCTGAAGTGCTTTTCAGCTTACGGAAATTGGGCAGAGATGATGGGGTTTTCTAAATATACAATATGTCATCTGCAAACAGGGACAATTGACTTCTTCTTTTCCTAACTGAATACCCTTGATTTCTCTCTCTTGCCTGATTGCCCTAGCCAGAACTTCCAACACTATGTTGAATAGGAGTGGTGAGAGAGGGCATCCCTGTCTTGTGCCAGTTTTCAAAGGGATTTTTCCAGTTTTTGCCCATTCAGTATGAAATTGGCTGTGGGTCTCTCATAAATAACTCTTATTATTTTGAGATACGTCCATCAATACCGATTTATTGAGAGTTTTTAGCATGAAGGGCTGTTGAATTTTGTCAAAAGCCTTTTCTGCATCTATTGAGATAATCACATGGTTTTTGTCTTTGGTTCTGTTTATATACTGGATTACGTTTATTGATTGTGTATGTTGAACCGCCTTGCACCCCAAGGATGAAGCCCACTTGATCATGGTGGGTAAGCTTGTTGATATGCTGCTGGATTCGGTTTGCCAGTATTTTATTGAGGATTTTTGCATCGATGTTCATCAGGGATATTGGCCTAAAATTCTCTTTTTTTGTTGTGTCTCTGCCAGGCTTTGGTATCAGGATGATGTTGGGCTCATAAAATGAATTAGGGAGGATTCCCTCCTTTTCTATTGATTGAAGTAGTTTCAGAAGGAATGGTACCAGCTTCTCCTTGTACCTCTGGTAGAATTCGGCTGTGAATCCATCTGGTCCTGGACTTTTTTTGTTGGTAGGCTATTAATTATTGCCTCAGTTTCAGAGCCTGCTATTGGTCTATTTAGGGATTCAACTTCTTCCTGGTTTAGTCTTGGGAGAGTGTAAGTGTCCAGGAAATTATCCACTTCTTCTAGGTTTTCTAGTTTATTTGTGTAGAGGTGTTTATAGTATTCTCTGATGGTAGTTTGTATTTCTGTGGGGTCAGTGGTGATATCCCCTTTGTCATTTTTTATTGCATCTATTTGATTCTTCTCTCTTTTCTTCTTTATTAGTCTTGCTAGTGGTCTATCAATTTTGTTGATCTTTTCAAAAAACTATCTCCTGGATTCACTGATTTTTTGGAGGGCTTTTTGTGTCTCTATCTCCTTCAGTTCTGTTCTGATCTTAGTTATTTCTTGCCTTCTGCTAGCTTTTGAATGTGTTTGCTCTTGCTTCTCTAGTTCTTTTAATTGTGATGTTAGGGTGTCAGATTTAGATCTTTCCTGCTTTCTCTTGTGGGCATTTAGGGCTATAAATTTCCCTCTACACACTGCTTTAAATGTGTCCTTACCTGGTTTATTGAGGGAAATGTTGAAGCTTGTTTACACACATCATATTGTTAGAAAGCAACCACAGTGAGTTTTTGTAGCCCTTGATGTGGTTAGAAATGTCCCTTTTGGGGGCGGAGCAAGATGGCCGAATGAACAGCTCCAGTCTCCAACTCGCAGCGTGAGCGACACAGAAGAACGGTGATTTCTGCATTTTCAACTGAGACTCCATCTCTGGGGAGAGCGCACAGCTGAAGTCCAATAGGGGAAGCAGCGGGGGCCGGTGCAGATGCGAACGACTCTGTGTGACAGCTTTGGGGAGAGCCGCGGATCTCCAACGCGGAGGCTGAGATCTGAGAACGGACAGACTCCCTGCTGAGGTGGGTCCTGACCCTGAGTAGCCTAGCTGGGAGATCCCCCACTAGGGGCAGTCTGACACCCCACACCTCACAGGGTGGAGTCACCCTGAGAGGAAACTTCCAAAGGAAGAATCAGACAGTACAGTCGCTGTTCAGCAATATTCTATCTTCGGAACCTCTGCTGCTGATACCCAGGCAAACAGGGTCTGGAGTGGACCTCAAGCAATCTCCAACAGACCAACAGACAGTCCTTCTGACTGTCAGATGGAAAAACTATCAAACAGGAAGGACACCTATACCAAACCCCCATCAGTACGTCACCATCATCAAAGACCAGAGACAGATAAAACCACAAAGATGGGAAGAAGCAGGGCAGAAAAGCTGGAAATTCAAAAACTAAGAGCGCATCTCCCCCTGCAAAGGAGCGCAGCCCATCGCCAGCAACGGATCAAAGCTGGTCAGAGAATGACTTTGACGAGATGAGAGAAGAAGGCTTCAGTCCATCAAACTTCTCAGAGCTAAGGAGGAATTACGTACCCAGTGCAAAGAAATTAAAATCTTGAAAAAAAAAGTGGAAAATTGACAGCTAGACTAATTAAGCAGAGAAGATCATAAACGAAAGACAGAGATGAAAACCATGACACGAGAAATACGTGACAAATGCACAAGCTTCAGTAACCGACTCGATCAACTGGAAGAAAGAGTATCAGCGATTGAGGATCAAATGAATGAAATGAAGCGAGAAGAGAAACCAAAAAAAAAAAGAAGAAAAAGGAATGAACAGAGCCTGCAGAAGTATAGGATTATGTAAAAAGACCAAATCTACGTCTGATCGGGGTGCTGAAAGTGAGGGGGAAAATGGAAACCAGTTGGAAAAACACTCTTCAGGATATCATCCAGGAGAACTTCCCCAACCTACTAGGGCAGGCCAACATTCAAATTCAGGAAATACAGAGAACGCCACAAAGATACTCCTCAGAAGAGCAACTCCAAGACACATAATTGCCAGATTCACCAAAGTTGAAATGAAGGGAAAAACTCTTAAGGGCAGCCAAAGAGAAAGGTCGGGTTACCCACAAAGGGAGCCCATCAGACTAACAGCAGACCTCTCTCGCAGAAACTCTCCAAGCCAGAAGAGAGTGGGGGCCAATATTAACGTTCTTAAAGAAAAGAATTTTCAACCCAGAATTTCATATCCAGCCAAACTAAGTTTCATCAGTGAAGGAGAAATAAAATCCTTTACAGATAAGCAAATGCTAGAGATTTGTCACCACCAGGCCTGCCTTACAAGAGCCTGAATGAAGCCCTAAACATGGAAAGGAACAACTGGTACCAGCCTTGCAAAAAACATGCCAAAATGTAAAGACCATCGAGGCTAGGAAGAAACTGCATCAACTAACGAGCAAAATAACAGCTAATATCATAATGACAGGATCAAGTTCACACATAACAATATTAACCTTAAATGTCAATGGACTAAATGCTCCAATTAAAAGACACAGACTGGCAAACTGGATTAAAGAGTCAAGAACCATCAGTCTGCTGTATCAGGAGACCCATCTCACATGCAGAGACATACATAGGCTCAAATAAAGGGATGGAGGAAGATCTACCAAGCAAATGGAGAACAAAAAAAAGCAGGGGTTGCAATCCTAGTCTCTGATAAAACAGACTTTAAACCATCAAAGATCAAAAGAGACAAAGAAGGCCATTACATAATGGTAAAGGGATCATTCAACAGGAAGAGCTAACTCTCCTAAATATATATGCACCCAATACAGGAGCACCCAGATTCATAAAGCAAGTCCTTAGAGACCAACAAAGGGACTTAGACTCCCATACAATAATAATGGGAGACTTCAACACTCCACTCTCAACATTGGACAGATCAACGAGACAGAAAGTTAACAAGGATATCCAGGAATGAACTCATCTCTGCACCAAGCGGACCTAATAGACATCTATAGAACTCTCCACCCCAAATCAACAGAATATACATTCTTCTCAGCACCACATCGCACTTATTCCAAAATTGACCACATAATTGGAAGTAAAGCACTCCTCAGCAAATGGAAAAGAACAGAAATTATAACAAACTGTCTCTCAGACCACAGTGCAATCAAACTAGAACTCAGGACTAAGAAACTCAATCAAAAACCGCTCAACTACATGGAAACTGAACAACCTGCTCCTGAATGACTACTGGGTACATAACGAAATGAAAGCAAGAAATAAAGATGTTCTTTGAAACCAATGAGAACAAAGATACAAAATACCAGAATCTCTCGGGACACATTTAAAGCAGTGTGTAGAGGGAAATTTATAGCAATAAATGCCCACAAGAGAAAGCAGGAAAGATCTAAAATGGACTCTCTACATCACAATTAAAAGGACTAGAGAGGCAAGAGCAAACACATTCAAAAGCTGGAAGGAGGCAAGAAATCACTAAGATCAGAGCAGAAGTGAAGGAGATAGAGACACAAAAAACCTCCAAAAAATCAATGCATCCAGGAGTTGGTTTTTTGAAAAGATCAACAAAATTGACAGACCGCTAGCAAGATAATAAAGAAGAAAAGAGAGAGGAATCAAATAGACGCAATAAAAATGATAAAGGGGATATCACCACTGACACAACAGAAATAAAAACACCATCAGAGAATACTATAAATGCCTCTATGCAAATAAACTAGAAAATCTAGAAGAAATGGATAATTTCCTGGACACTTACACTCTCCCAAGGACTAAACCAGGAAGAAGTGAATCCCTGAATAGACCAATAGCAGGCTCTGAAATTGAGGCAACAATTAATAGCCTACCCACCAAAAAAAGTCCAGGACCAGATGGATTCACAGCTGAATTCTACCAGAGGTACAAGGAGGAGCTGGTACCATTCCTCTGAAACTATTCCAATCAATAGAAAAGAGGGAATCCTCCCTAATCATTGTATCAGGCCAACATCATCCTGATACCAAAGCCTGGCAGAGACAAAACAAAAAAGAGAATTTTAGACCAATATCCCTGATGAACATCGATGCAAAAATTCTCAATAAAATACTGGCAAACCGGATTCAGCAGCACATCAAAAAGCTTATCCACCATGATCAAGTGGGCTTCATCCCTGGGATGGAAGGCTGGTTCAACATTCGCAAATCAATAATTGTAATCCAGCATATAAACAGAACCAAAACAAGAACCACATGATTATCTCAATAGATGCAGAAAGGCTTTTGACAAAATTCAACAGCCCTTATGCTAAAAACGCTCATAAATTCGGTATTGATGGAACGTACCTCAAAATAATAAGAGCTATTTATGACAAACCCACAGCCAATATCATACTGAATGGGCAAAAACTGGAAAATTCCCTTGAAAACTGGCACAAGACAGGGATGCCTTCTCTCACCACTCCTATTCAACATAGTGTTGGAAGTTCTGGCTAGGGCAATCAGGCAAGAGAAAGAAATCAAGGGATCCAGTTAGGAAAGGAAGAAGTCAAATTGTCCCTGTTTGCAGATGACATGATTGTATATTTAGAAATCCCATCGTCTCAGCCCAAAAATCTCCTTAAGTGATAAGCAACTTCAGCAAATCTCAGGATACAAAATTAATGTGCCAAAATCACAAGCATCTTATACACCAGTAACAGACAAGCAGAGAGCCAAATCAGGAATGAACTTCCATTCACAATTGCTTCAAAGAGAATAAATACCTAGGAATCCAGCTTACAAGGGATGTAAAGGACCTCTTCAAGGAGACCTACAAACCACTGCTCAGTGAAATCAAAGAGGACACAAACAAATGGAAGAACATACCATGCTCATGGATTGGAAAATCAATATCGTGAAAATTGCCATACGCCAAGGTTATTTATAGATTCAATGCCATCCCCATCAAGCTACCAATGACTTTCTTCACAGAATTGGAAAAAAACTGCTTAAAGTTCATATGGAAGCAAAAAAGAGCCCGCATTGCCAAGACAATCCTAAGTCAAAAGGACAAAGCTGGAGGCGTCACGCTACCTGACTTCAAACTATACTACAAGGCTACAGTGACCAAAACAGCATGTACTGAGTACCACAACAAGATATAGACCAATGGAAACAGAACAGAGTCCTCAGAAATAATACCACACATCTAAAGCAATCTGATCTTTGAGAAACCTGAGAGAAACAAGAAATGGGGAAAGGATTCCCTATTTCATAAATGGTGCTGGAAAATGGCTAGCCATAAGTAGAAAGCTGAAACTGGATCCTTTCCTTACCCTATACGAAGCTTAATTCAAGATGGATTATTAGAGACTTAAATGTTAGACCTAATACCATAAAAACCCTAGAAGAAAATCTAGGTAATACCATTCAGGACATAGGCATGGGCAAGGACTTCATGTCTAAAACACACCAAAGCAACAGCAGCAGAAGCCAAAATCGACAAATGGGATCTCATTAAACTAAGGAGCTTTGCCACAGCAAAAGAAACTACCATCAGAGTGAACAGGCAACTACAGAATGGGGAAAATTTTGCAACCTACTCATCTGACAAGGCTAATATCCAGAACCTACAAAGAACTCAAACAAATATACAAGAAAAAAACAACACCATCAAAAGTGGGGAAGGATATGAACAGACATTCTCAAAAGAAGACATCATACAGCCAACAGACACATGAAGAAATGCTCTCATCACTCGCCATCAGAGAAATGCAAATCAAAACCACAATGAGATACCATCTACACCAGTTAGAATGGCAATCATTTAGAAGTCAGGAAACAACAGGTGTTGGAGAGGATGTGGAGAAATAGGACACTTTTACAGTGTGGTGGGATTGTAAACTAGTTCCACATTGGGAAAAGAGTATGGCAATTCCTCAAGGATCTAGAACTAGATGTACCATATGACCCAGCCATCCCACTACTGGGTATATACCAAAGGATTATAAAATTACTCTACTACAAAGACACATGCACACGTAGTTTATTGCAGCACTATTCACAATAGCAAAGACTTGGAATCAACCCAAATGTCCATCTGTGACAGACTGGATTAAGAAAAATGTGGCACATATACACCATGGAATACTATGCAGCCATCAAAAAGGATGAGTTTGCGTCCTGGTAGGGACATGGATGCAGCGGGAAACCATCATTCTTAGCAAACTATCACAAGAAGAGAAAACCAAACACCGCATGTTCTCATCTAGGTGGGAACTGAACCATGAGATCACTTGGACAAGGAAGGGGAACATCACTCACTGGGGCCTATCATGGGGCGAAGGGAGAGGAGGGACGGATTGCATTGGGGAGTTATACATGATGATAAATGATACTTGATGGGTGCTAACGAGTTTGATGTGTGCAGCACACCAACATGGGTAAGTATACATATGTAACAAAACCTGACGTTATGCACATGTACCTAGAACTAAAGTATAATAAAAAAAAAAAAAAGAAATGTCACTTTTTCATCTTAGCCTTTTTACCCTCCCCCACTGCCCCCCCTAACAAAAGAAACTGTGGTCATTGATGAATGAATGGACAAAGAAATTGTAGTAGTATATGTGTACTCTTGTGTGTATATATGTATTTAATTGATAGTAATTAATGTTATTACTCTTTAAAGGAAAGGGAATACTGATGTTTTGCAACAACATGGATAAACCTCAAAGACATATGCAACGAAATAACCAGAAGAGAAAGAAAAGTGCCTTATAATTTACTTATATGTGGAATTTAAAGTCTAATTCATAGCACAGAGAGAAGAATGGGGGGGTTCCTAAGGGTGGCTTGGGAACGGGGTGGTGAAAGGTACAAAGTTTGTTATGTAGGAAAAAGGTATGTGTGTGCAGTGTGTGCACATGTGCGTGTGTTGTGTGTATGAGTCTATAACTAGATTTAGGTCCCAGCAAGCCCCAAAGGGTGAGGTATAAGTGTGACCCTGAGGAAACATGCTACACACTAAGGGATTTCCATGCTTTTTAATTTATATGGACAAAAATCTGGGTTATATGCTTAGAAATGGATATCAGCGTGTAGGATAATGGTGGAAGAAAAAAACAGAGTTGGATCAGACTGAAATCGTTGATAGGGTCTACTAAGCAGAGATTCTGGATTCAATGTTTTAACCTGAGAGATTAGAAAGGTTTCTGTCCATTCGATGGTTATTGATGGAAACATGAACCAAAAGATGGCCTGCTACAAATGAAGTAGAAATGTCAGAACTGCCTTGTTAGAGATGAAATGTTAGAAGGGATTTATCATGTAATATTTCTATATCCCAGGAGGTCCAAAGAACACATTTT
>NW_022680901.1:0-60714 GCF_009764315.1 Trachypithecus francoisi | reverse complement strand
GAGAAAGGAAATATCCTCAAATAAAATCTAGAAATAAACTTTCTGAGAAACTTGTTTGTGATGTATGAATTCATCTCACAGAGTTACACTTTCTTTTCATGGAGTAGTTTGCTAACAACGTTCTCGTGAAATTTGCAACAGAATCTATCGGAGTGCCTTAAGCCTAGGATGACAAGGGAAATATTCTCAGATAAAAATCAAAAAGAGTTTTATCAGAAATTGCTTTGTGATGTTTGAATTCATCTCACACAGTCACACCATTCTTTTCATTGAGCAGTTTGTTAACACGTTATTCTTGGAATCTGCAATGGGATATTCAGGATCGCTTTGAGACCTATGGTTAAAAAGGAATTACTCACTGATAAAAACTAGAAAGGGGCTTTCTGAGAAACAGCTTTGTGATGTGTTAATTCATCTCAGTGAGTTACATGATTTTTTTCATGGAGCTGTTTGGTAGCACTCTTTTTCGGGAAGCTGAGGAGGGATATTTTGGATAGCATTGAAGACTGTGGTGACAAAGGAAATATCCTCCCATAAACACGAGAAAAAAGCTTTCTGAGAAACTGCTTTATTATGTGTGAATTCATCTCACAAAGTTACGTTGTTCTTTTCATTGAGCCGTTTGCTAAAACTCTGTTCTTGGATCTGCAATGAAATATTTGGGGGCGCTTTGAAGTGTATGGTGACAAAAGTAATATCCTCAGTTAAAAACAAGAGAGAAGCTTCTGAGAAACTCCTTTGTCATGTGTGAATACATCTCACAGAGTTACACATTTCTTTTCATGTTGAAGTTTCCTAACACCTTTTTCGTGGAATCTGCAATAGGATATTTGGGTGCACATTGAAGCCTACAGTGGCAAGGGAAATATGATCAGGTAAAAAGCAAAAAGAAGCTTTCTGGGAACCTGCTTTGTGGTGTGAATTCATCTCCCACAGTTACACCTTTCTTTTCCTTGAGC
Source organism: Trachypithecus francoisi (assembly GCF_009764315.1). Lineage (NCBI taxonomy): Eukaryota > Metazoa > Chordata > Mammalia > Primates > Cercopithecidae > Trachypithecus > Trachypithecus francoisi. The sequence goes on along the minus strand of NW_022680901.1, from coordinate 59,755 downwards.
ACTTTGCTAACACTATTTTTGTGGAATTCGCAAATTTATATTTGCGAACGCGTTGAGACCTATTCAGGTGAAATAGGAGTTATCCTTAAATTAAACTAGAAAGAAGCTGTCTGAGAAACAGCTTTGTGATGTGTGAATTCGTGTCACAGAGTTACACTGTTGTTTTCATTCAGGAGTTTCCTAACACTGTTTTCTTGGGATCTGCAATAGGATATATGGGAGCACATTGAAGCTCATGGTGACAAAGGAAATATCCTCATATAAAAACTAGAAAGAAGCTGTCTGAGAAACTGGTTTGTGATGTATGAATTCATCTCACAGAGATACATATTTTTTTCGTGGAGTAGTTGGCTAAAAAAGTTCTCATGGAGTCTGCAACAGGATCTATGGGAGCGCCTTGAAGCCTATGATGACAAGGGAAATATCCTCAGATAAAAACCAAAAGGAGGCTTTCTGAGAAATTGCCTCGTGATGTGTCAATTCATCTCACGGAGTTACACTGTTCTTTTCATTGAGCAGTTTGCAAACACTGTTTTTTTGCAATCTGCAATGGGATGTTTGAGAGCACATTGAAGAATATGGTGACAAAGGAAATATCCTCAGATAAAAACTAGAAAGAAGCCCTCTGAGAAACTTCTTTGTTATGTGTGAATTCATCTCACTGAGGTACACCTGTCTTTTCATGGAGCAGTTTGCTAAGACTGTTTTAATGAAATCTGCAAGAGGAAATTTGGGAGCATGTTACACCTATTGTGAGAAAGGAAATATCCTCAGATGAAAACTAAAAAGAGGCTTTCTGAGAAACTGCTTTGTGATGTGTGAATGCATCTCAAAGAGTTACACCATTATTTTCATGGAGCAGTTTGCTAATACTGTTTTCCTGGTATTGGCAGTAGGATATTGGGAGCGCATTGAAGCCTGGAGTGACAGAGGAAATATCCTCAGATAGCAACTAGAAAGAAGCTTTCTGAGAAACTGCTTTGTGATGTGAGAATTCATCTCACAGAGTTACAGGATTCTCTTCATGGAGCAGTTTGATAGCATAGCTTTTGGGGAAACTGAGAAGGGATATTTTGGATCACAATGAAGCCTATGGTGACAAAGGAAATATCCTCCAATAAAAACTAGAAAGAACTTTCCTGAGAAACTTCTTTGTGATGTGTAAAATCATCTCACAGAGTTACACGTTTCTATTCATGGGACAGTATGCTAACATTGTTTTTATGAAATCTGCAAATATATATTTGAGAGTGCACTGAGGCCTATGGTGACAAAGGAAATATCCTCATATAAAAATTAGAAAGAAGCTTTCTGAGAACTGCTTTGTGATGTGTGAATTCATCTCACGCAGTTACAACATTATTTTCACTGAGCCCTTTGTTAACACGTTTTTCTTGGAATCTGCAATGGGATATCTTGATCGCTTTGAGGCCTATGGTGAAAAAGGAAATATTCTCTGATAAAATCTAGAAAGGGGCTTTCTGAGAAACAGCTTTGTGATGTGTTAATTCATCTCAGTGAGTTACATGATTCTTTTCATGGAGCAGTTTAGTAGCACTCTTTTTCAGAATCTGAGAAGGGATATTTTGGATCGCATTGAAGACTATAGTGACAAAGGAAATATCCTTCCATAATCACTAGAAAGAAGCTTTCTGAGAAACTGCTTTGTGATGTGTGAATTCATGTCACACAGAGTTGCACTGTTCTTTTCATTGAGCAGTTTGCTAACACTGTTTTCTTGGCACCTGCAGTGTAATATTTGAGCGCACTTTGAAGCGTATGGTGACAAAGGAAGTTTCCTCAGTTAAAAACAAGAAAGAAGTTTTCTGAGAAAATTCTTTATCATGAGTGAATTCATCTCACAGGGTTACACATTTCTTTCTGCGTTGAAATTTCCCAACACCGTTTTCGTGGGACCCATAATAGGATATTTTGGTGCGCACTGAAGCCTACGGTGATAAGTGAAATATGATCAGGTAAAAAGCAAAAAGAAGCTTTCTGGGAAACTGCTTTGTGATGTGTGAATTCATTTCCCACAGCTACACCTTTCTTTTCATTGAGCAGTTTGCTGACACTATTTTTGTGGAATCTGTGAAGGTGTATTTACCAGGACATTGAGGACTATTCAGGTAAAAAGGAACTATTCTCAGATAAAAACTAGAAAGAAGTTGTCTGAGAAACTGCTTTGTGATGTGTGAATTTGTGTCACAGAGTTCCACTGTTCTTTTCATTGAGCAGTTTCCTAACACTGTTTTCTTGTTATCTGCAATGGGATATTTGGGAGTGCATTGAAGCTCACGGTGACAAAATAAATATCCTCATATAAAAACTAGAAAGAAGCTTTCTGAGAAACTGGTTTGTGATGTATGAATTTATCTCACAGAGTTAAACATTTCTATTAATGGAGTAGTTTGCTAACAACAGTCTCGTGGAATCTGCAACAGGATCTATGGGAGTGTTGTGAAGCCTATGATGACAAGGGAAATATCCTCAGATAAAAACCAAACAGAGGCTTTCTGAGAAATTGCTTTGTGATGTGTGAAATCATCTCACAGAGTTACACTGTTCTTTTTACTGAACAATTTGCTAACACTTTTCCTTGGAATCTGCAATGGGATATTTGAAGTGCAGATTGAACTCATGGTGGCAAATAAATATGCTCATATAAATACTAGAAAGAAGCTTTCTGAGAAACTGGTTTGTGATGTATGAATTTATCTCACAGAGTTACACATTTTTTTTTTCATGGAGTAGTTTACTATCAACATTCTCGTGGAATCTGCAACAGGATCTATGGGAGTGCCTTGAAGCCTATGGTGACAAGGGAAAATCCTCAGATAAAAAAGAAAAAGAGGTATCTGAGAAATTGCTTTGTGATGTGTGAATTCATCTCACCGGGTTACACTGTTCTTTTTATTTATCAGTTTGCTAACACGGTTTTCTTGGAATCTGCAATGGGATACTTGGGAGGTAATTGAAGCGTATGGTGACAAAAGAAATATCCTCAGAGAAAAACTAGAAGAAGCCCTCTGACAAACTTCTGTGTAATGTGTGAATCCATCTCAGAGAGATACACCTGTCTTTTAACAGAGCAGTTTGCTAACACTGTTTCACGGAATCTGCAAGAGGAAATTTGGGAGCATATTACGCCTATTGTGAGAAAGGAAATATCTTCCCACGGAAATTAGAAAGAAGCTTTCCGAGAAACTGCTTTGTGAGGGGTGAATGCGTCTCAAGGAGTTACACCATTATTTTCATGGAGCAGTTTGCTAACACTATTTTCCTGGAACTGGCAGTAGGATATTGGGAGCATATTGATGCCTATGGTGACAAAGAAAATATCCTCCGATAAAAACTAGAAAGAAGCTTTCTGAGAAACTGCTTTGTGATGTGTGAATTCATCTCACAGAGTTACAGTATTCTCTTCATGGAGCAGTTTGGTAGCACGGCTTTTAGGGAATCTGAGGAGGGATATTTTGGATAACAATGAAGCCTATGATGACAAAGGAAGTACCCTCCGAGAAAAACTAGAAAGAACTTTTATGAGAAACTACCTTGTTTTTTTACACTTTAAGTTCTAGGGCACATGTGCACAATGTGCAGGTTTGTTATATATGTATACTTGTTCCATGTTGGTGTGTTGCACCCATCAACTCGTCAGCACCAATCAACAGGTCATTTACATCAGGTGTAATTCTCAATGCCATCCCTGCCCCTTCCCCCTCCCCATAATAGGCCCCAGTGTGTGATATTCCCCTTCCAAAGTACAAGTAATCTCATTGTTCAATTCCCACCTATGAGTGAGAACATGCAGTGTTTGGTTTTCTGTTCTTGTGATAGTTTGCAGAGAATGATGGTTTCCAGCTGCATCCATGTCCCTACGAACGACACGAACTCATCCTTTTTTATGGCTGCATAGTATTCCATGCTGTATATGTGCCACATTTTCTTAATCCAGTCTGTCACTGATGGACATTTGGGTTGATTCCATGTCTTTGCTATTGTGAATAGTGTCACAATAAACGTACATGTGCATGTGTCTTTATAGCAGCATGATTTATAATCCTTTGGGTATATACTCTGTAATGGGATGGCTGGGTCATATGCTATTTCTAGTTCTAGATCCTTGAGGAATTGCCATACTGTTTTCCACAATGGTTGAACCAGTTTACAGTCCCACCAACAGTGTAAAGTGTTCCTATTTCTCCACACCCTCTCCAGCACCTGTTGTTTCTTGACTTTTTAATGATTGCCATTCTAACTGGTGTGAGATGGTATCTCATTGTGGTTTTGATTTGCATTTCTCTGATGACCAGTGATGATGAGCATTTTTTCATGTGTCTGATGGCTGAATGCATGTCTTCTTTTGAGATATGTCTGTTCATATCATTTGCTCACTTTTTGATAGGGTTGTTTGTTTTCTTCTTGTAAATTTGTTTGAGTTCTTTGTAGGTTCTGGATATTAGCCCTTTCTCAGATGAGTAGATTGCAAAAGTTTTCTCCCATTCTCTAGGTTGCCTGTTCACTCTGAGGGTAGTTTCTTTTGCTATGCAGAAGCTCTTTAGTTTAACTAGATCCCATTTGTCAATTTTGGCTTTTCTTGCCATTGCTTTTGGTGTTTAGACATGAAGTCCTTGCACATGCCTATGTCCTGAATGGTATTACCTAGGTTTTCTTCTCGGGTTTTTATGGTATTAGATCTAACATTTAAGTCTCTAATCCATCTTAAATTAATTCTTGTATAAGGAGTAAGGAAAGGATCCAGTTTCAGCTTTCTACTTATGGCTAGCCAATTTTCCCAGCACCATTTATTAAATAGGGAATCCTTTCCCCATTTCTTGTTTCTCTCAGGTTTCTCAAAGATCAGATGGCTGTAGATGTGTAGCATTATTTCTGAGAGCTCTGTTCTGTGCCATTGGTCAATTACTCTGTTTGGTACCAGTACCATGCTGTTTTGGTTACTGTAGCCTTGTAGTATAGTTTGAAGTCAGGTAGCGTGATGCCTCCAGCTTTGTTCTTTTGACTTAGGATTGTCTTGGCAATGTGGGCTCTTTTTTGTTTCCATATGAACATTAAAGCGGTTTTTTCCAATTCTGTGAAGAAACTCATTGGTAGCTTGATGGGAATGGCATTGAATCTATAAATTACTTTGGGCAGAATGGCCATTTTCATGATATTGATTCTTCCTATCCATGAGCATGGTATGTTCTTCCATTTGTTTGTGTCCCCTTTTATGTCACTGAGCAGTGGTTTGTAGTTCTCCTTGAAGAGGTCCTTTACATCCCTTGTAAGTTGGATACCTAGGTATTTTATTCTCTTTGAAGCAATTGTGAATGGAAGTTCATTCATGATTTGGCTCTCTGTTTGTCTGTTACTGGTGTATAAGAATGCTTGTGATTTTTCCACATTAATTTTGTATCCTGAGACTTTGCTGAAGTTGCTTATCACCTGAAGGAGATTTTGGGCTGAGACGATGGGGTTTTCTAAATATAAAATCAGGTCATCTCTAAACAGGGACAATTTGACTTCTTCTTTTCCTAACTGAATGCCCTTTCTTTCTTTCTCTTGCCTGATTGCCCTAGCCAGAACTTCCAACACTATGTTGATAAGGAGTGGTAAGAGAGGGCATCCCTGTCTTGTGACAGTTTTCAAAGGGAATGCTCCAGTTTTTGCCCATTCAGTATGATATTGGCTGTGGACTTGTCATAAAGAGCTCTTATTATTTGAGATACGTTCCATCAATATCGAATTTATTGAGAGTTTTTAGCATGAAGGGCTGTTGAATTTTGTCAAAGGCCTTCTCAGCATCTCTTGAGATAACCATGTGGTTTTTGTCTTTGGTTCTGTTTATATGCTGGATAACGTTTACTGGTTTACATCTGTTGAACCAGCCTTGCATCCCAGGGATCAAGCCCACTTAATCATGGTGGATAAGCTTTTTGATGTGCTGCTGGATTCAGTTTGCCAATCTTTCATTGAGGATTTTTGCATTGAGGTTCATCAGGGATATTAGTCTAAAATTATCTTTTTTTGTTGTATCTCTGCCAGGCTTTGGTATCAGGATGATGATGGCCTCATAAAATGAGCTAGGGAGGATTGCCTCTTTTTCTATTTATTGAGATAGTTTCAGAAGGAACGGTACCAGCTCTTCCTTGTACCTGCGGCAGAATTCGGCTATGAATCTGTCTGATCCTGGACTTTTTTTGGTAAGTAGGCTATTAATTATTGCCTCAATTTCAGAACCCGCTATTGGTCTATTTAGGGATTCAACTTCTTCCTGGTTTAGTCTTGGGAGAGTGTAAGTGTCTAGGAAATTATCCCTTTCCTCTAGGTTTTCTAGTTTATTTGTGTAGGGATGTTTACAGTATTCTCTGATGGTAGTTTGTATTTCTGTGGGGTTGGTGGTGATATTCCCTTTATAATTTTTTATTGCATCTATTTTATTCTTCTCTCTTTTCTTCATTAGTCTTGCTAGTGGTCTACCAATTTTGTTGATCTTTTCAATAAAACAGCTCCTGGATTCATTGATTTTTTGGAGGCTTTTTCGTGTCTCTATCTCCTTCAGTTCTGCTCTAACCTTTGTTATTTCTTGCCTTCTGCTAGCTTTTGAATGTGTTTGCTCTTGTTTCTCTAGTTCTTTTAATTGTGATGTTAGAGTGTCAATTTTAGATATTTAAAGCTTTCTCTTGTGGGCATTTAGTGTTATAAATTTCCCTTTACACACTGCTTTAAATGTGTTCCAAAGATTCTGGTATGTTGTATCTGTGTTCTCATTGGTTTCAAAGAACATCTTTATTTCTGCCTTCATTTCCTTATGTACTCAGTAGTAATTCAGGAGCAGGTTGTTCAGTTTCCATGTAGTTAAGCGGTTTTGATTGATTTTCTTAGTCCTGAGTTCTAGTTTGATTGCACTGTTGTCTGAGAGACAGTTTGTTACAATTTCTGTTCTTTTACACTTGCTGAGGAGTGCTTTATTTCCAACTATGTGGTCAATTTTGGAAGAAATGTGATGTGGTGCTGAGAAGAATGTATATTCTGTTGATTTGGGGTGGAGAGTTCTGCAGATGTCTATTGGGTCCTCTTGGTGCAGAGCTGAGTCCAGTTCCTGAATATCCTTGTTAACTTTCTCATGGATCTGCCTAATGTTGACAGTGGGGTGTTAAAGCCTCCCATTATTATTGTGTAAGTCTCTAAGGACTTGCTTTATGAATCTGGGTGCTCCTGTATTGAGCACATATATATTTAGGATTGTTAGCTCTTTTTGTTGAATTGATCCCTTTAGCATTATGTAATGACCTTCTTTGTCTCTTTTGATCTTTGATGGTTTAAAGTCTGTTTTATCAGAGACTAAGATTGCAACCGCTGTTTTCTTTTCTTCATTAGCTTGGTAGATCTTCCTCCATCCCTTTATTTTGGGCCTATATGTGTCTCTGCATGTGAGATGGGTCTCCTGAATACAGCAAACTGATGGGTCTTGACTTTTTATCTAATTTTCCAGTCTGTGTCTTTTAATTGGACCATTTAGCCCATTTATATTTACGTTTAATATTGTTATGTGTGAACTTGATCCTGTCATTGTGATATTAGCTGGTTATTTTGCTCGTTAGTTGATGCAATTTCTGGTGGTGACAAAATCTTTAAGCATTTGCTTGTCTGTAAAGTCTTTTATTTCTCCTTCACTTATGAAGCTTAGTTTGTCTGCATATGAAATTCTGGGTTTAAATTTCTTTTCTTTAAGGATGTTGCATATTGGCCCCCACTCTCTTCTGGCTTGTAGAGTTTCTGCCGAGAGATCTGCTGTTATTCTGATGCGCTTCTCTTTGTGTGTAACGCGACCTTTCTCTCTGGCTGCCCTTAACATTTTTTCCTTCATTTCAACTTTGCTGAATCTGACAATTATTTGTCTTGGAGTTGCTCTTCTCGAGGAGTATCTTTGTGGTGTTCTTTTTATTTCCTGAATTTGAATGTTGGCCTGCCTTACTAGGTTGGGGAAGTTCTCCTGGATGATATCTTGCAGAGTGCTTTCCAACTTGGTTCTATTCACCCCCCCCCCCACTTTCAGGCACAGCAATCAGATGTAGATTTGATCTTTTCACTTAATCCCATATTTCTTGGAGTCTTTGTTCATTACTTTTTCTTTTTTTCTCTAGATTTCTCTTCTCACTTCATTTCATTCATTTGATCTTCAATCATTGATACTCTTTCTTCCAGTTGATCCAGTCTGTTACTGAAGCTTGTGCATTTGTCACGTATTTCTTGTTTCATGGTTTTTATCTCTGTCAGTTCGTTTATGGCCTTCTCTGCATTGATTATTCTAGTTATCCATTCTTTCATTCGTTTTACAAGATTTTTAGTTCTTTGCGCTGGGTACATAGTTCCTCCTTTAGCTCTGAGAAGTTTGATCATCTGAAGCCTTCTCCTCTCAACTCATCAAAGTCATTCTCCGTCCAGCTTTGATCCATTGCTGGTGATGAGCTGCGTTCCATTGGAGGGATAGATGCGCTCTTATTTTTTGAATTTCCAGCTTTTCGGCCCTGCTTTTCCCCCATCTTTGTGGTTTTATCTGCCTTTGGTCTTTGATGCTGGTGATGTACTGATGGGGTTTTGGTGTGGGTGTACTTGCTGTTTTTTAATTTTCCTTCTAACAGTCAGGACCGTCAGCTGTAGGTCTGTTGGAGATTGCTTGAGGTCCACTCCAGACCCTGTTTGTCTGGGTGTCAGTAGCAGAGGCTGCAGAAGATAGAATATTGTTGAACAGTGAGTGCTGCTGTCTGATTCTTGCACTGGAAGCTTCATCTCAGGGGTGTACTCCACTGTGTGAGGTGTGAGGTGTTATCCTGAACCTAGTGGGGGATGTCTCCCAGTTCGGCTACTCCGGAGTCAGGGATCCACTTGAGCAGGCAGTCTTTCCGTTCACAGATCTCAACCTCCATGCTGGGAGATCCACCACTCTCATCAAAGCTGTCAGAGAGCTGTCAGGATTCTCTTCATGGAGCAGTTTGGTAGCACTGCTTTTGGGTAATCTGAGAAGGGATACTTTGGATCACAATGAAGCCTATGGTGACAAGGGAAATATCCTCCGATAAAAACTAGAAAGAAGCTTTCTGAGAAACTTCTTTCTGATGGGTGAAATAATCTCACAGAGTTACATGTTTCTATTCATGGAGCAGTGTGCTAACATTGTTTTCGTGTAATCTGCAAAGGGATATTTGAGAGTGCATTGAGGTCTATGGTGACAAAGGAAATATCATCAGATGAAAACTAGAAAGAAACTTTCTGAGGAACTGCTTTGTGGTGTGTGAATTCATCGCACACAGTTACACCATTCTTTTCATTGAGTAGATTGCTAACATGTTTTTCTTGGAATCTGCAATGGGATACTCGGGATCGTTTTGAGGCCCATGGTGAAAAAGGAAACATTCTCAGATTAAAACTAGAAGGAAGCTTTCCGAGAAACAGCTTTGTGATGTGTGAATTCATCTCACTGACTTAAATGATTCTTTTCATGGTGCAGTTTGGTAGCACTCTTTTTGGGGAATCTGAGAAGGGATATTTTGGATTGCATTGAAGACAATGGTGACAAAGGAAATATCATCCCATAAAAACTAAAAAGAAGCTTTCTGAGAAACTGCTTTGTGATGTGTGAATTCATCTCACAAACTTACATTGTTCTTTTCATTGAGCAGTTTACTAACACTTTTTTATTGGGATCTGCAATGGAATATTTGGGAGCTCTTTGAAGTGTATGGTGACAAAGGGAATATCCTCAGATAAAAACTAGAAAGAAACCCTGTGTGAAACTTCTTTGTAATGTGTGAATTCATCTCACAGAGATACACCTGTCATTTCAAGGAGCAGTTTGCTAACACTGGTTTCGTGGAATCTGTAAGAGGAAATTTGGGAGCGTATTATGCCTATTGTGAAAAAGGAAATATCCTCCTATGAATACTAGAAAGATGCTTTCTGAGAAACTGCTTTGTGATGTGTGAATGCATCTCAAAATGTTACAGCATTGTTTCCATCGAGCAGTTTGCTAATACTGTTTTCCTGGAATCCACAGTAGGATACTGGGAGCGCATTGAAGCCTACGGTGACAAAGGAAATATCCTCAGATAACAACTAGAAAGAAGTTTTCTGAGAAACTACTTTGTGATGTGTGAATTCATCTCACAAAGTTACAGGATTCTCTTCATGGAGCAGTTTGGTATAACGGCTTTTGGGGAATCTGAGAAGGGATATTTTGGATCACAATGAAGGCTATGATGACAGGGAAATATCCTCCGATAAATACTAGAAAGAAGCTTTCTGAGAAACTTCTTTCTGATGTGTGAAATCATCTCCCAGAGTTACACGTTTCTGTTTATGGAGCAGTGTGCTAACGTTGTTTTCATGGAATCTGCAAAGGGATATTTGAGAGTGCATTGAGGCCTATGGAGACAAAGGAAATATCATCAGATAAAAACTAGAAAGAAACTTTCTGAGGAACTGCTTTGTGGTGTGTGAATTCATTGCACACAGTTACACCATTCTTTTCATTGAGCAGTTTGCTAACACGTTTTTCTTGGAATCTGCAATGGGATATTCAGGATCACTTGAGGCCTATGGTGAAAAAGGAAATATTCTCAGAATAATACTAGAAAGAAGCTTTCTGAGAAACAGCTTTTTGATGTGTGAATTCATCTCACTAACTTAGACGATTATTTTCATGGAGCAGTTTGGTAGCACTCTTTTTGGGGAATCTGAGAAGGGATATTTTGGATTGCATTGAAGACTGTGTTGATAAAGGATATATCCTTCCATGAAAACTAAAAAGCAGCTTTCTGAGAAATTCCTTTGTGATGTGTGAATTCATCTCACAAACATTCTTTGTTCTCTTCATTGAGCAGTTTCCTGACACTGTTTTCTTGGGATCTGCAATGGAATATTTGGGAGCTCTTTGAAACGTATGGTGACAAAATAAATATCCTCAGTTAAAAAAAGAAAGAAGCTTTCTGGGAAACTTCTTTGTCATGATTGAATTCATCTAACATAGTTACACGTATCTTTTCATGTTGAAGTTTCCTAACACCGTTTTTGTGGAATCTGCAAGAGGATATTTGCTAGCTCATTGAAGCCTATGGTGACAAAGGAAATATCCTCAGATAAAAACTAGAAAGAGGATTTCTGAGAACTGGTTTGTGATGTATGAATTCATCTCTCACAGGTACACATTTCTTTTCATGGAGTAGTTTGCTAACAAAGTTCTCGTGGAATCTGCAACAGTATCTATGGGAGCAACTTGAAGCCTATGCTGACAAGGGAAATAACCTCAGATAAAAACGAAAAAGAGGCTTTCTGAGAAATTGCTTTGAGATGTGTGAGTTCATCTCACAGCATTACACCATCCTTTTCACTGAGCAGTTTGCTAACACTGTTTTCTTGCTATCTGCAATGGGATATTTGGGAGTGCATTGAAGCCTATGGTAACAAAGGAAATATCCTCTGATAAAAACTAGAAAGAAGCTTTCTGAAAAACTTCTTTGTGATGTGTGAAGTCATGCCACAGAGTTACACGATGCTATTCATGGAGCAGTTTGCTAACGTTGTTTTGGTGGAAACTGCAAAGGGATATTTGAGAGTGCATTGAGGCCTATGGTGACAAAGGATATATCCTCAGATAAAAAGTAGAAAGAAACTTTCTGAGAAACCGCTTTGTGATGTGTGAATTTGTCTCACATAGTTACACAGTTCTTTTCATTGTACCATTTGTTAAAACGTTTATCTTGGAATCTGCAATGGGATATTCAGGATCGCTTTGAGGCCTATGGTGAAAAAGTAAATATTCACTGATAAAAACTAGAAAGAAGCTTTCTGAGAACAGTTTTGTGATGTATAAATTCATCTCCCTGCATTACATGATTCTTTTCATGGAGCCGTTTGGTAGCACTATTTTTAGGGAGTCTGTGAAGGGATATTTTGAAACACTCTGAAGACTATGATGACAAAGGAAATATCCTCACATAAAAACTAGGAAGAAGTTTTCTGAGAAACTGCTTTGTGATGTGTGAATACATCTCAAAGAGTTACAGCATTATTTTCATGGAGCAGTTTGCTAACACAGTTTTCCTGGAATCGGCAGTAGGATATTCAGAGCTCATAGAAGCCTATGGTGAAAATGCAAATATCCCCAGATAGCAAATAGAAAGAAGCTTTCTGAGAAACCACTTTGTGTTGTGTTAATTCATCTCACAGAGTTTCAGGATTCTCTTCCTGGAGCAGCTTGGTAGCACTGGTTTTGGGGAATCTGAGAAGGGATAGATTAGATCACAATTAAGCCTGTGATGACAAAGGAAATATCCTCTGATAAAAACTAGAAAGAAGCTTTCTGAGAACGTCTTTGTGGTGCTTGAAATCACCTCACAGAGTTACACATTTCTCTTCATGGAGCAGTTTGACAACAATGTTTTCATGGAATCTGCAATGGGATACTTGGAAGTGCATTGAGGCCTAAGGTGACAACTTAAATATCCTCAGATAAAAAATAGAAAGAAGCTTTATGAGAAACCGTTTTGTGATATGTGATTTCATCTCACACAGTTACACCATCCTTTTCATTGAGCAGTTTGCTAACATTGTTTTCTTGGAGTCTGAAAAGGAATATTTGAGAATGCATTGAGGCCAATGGTGACAAAGGAAATATCCTCAGATAATAATCAGAAAGAAACTTTCTGAGAAGCTGCTTTCTGATGTGTGAATTCATCTCACAGAGTTACACCTTAGTCTTCATGAAGCAGTTTGCTAACACTGTTTTGGTGGAATCTGCAAAGTGATATTTGGGAGCATATTGCAGCCTGTTGTGAAAAAGGAAATATCCTCAGATGAAAATTAGAAAGAAGCTTTCTGAGAAATTGCTTTCTGATGCGTGAATTCAACTCACTGAGATACACCTGTATTTCATGGAGCCGTTTGCTAGCCTGTATTTGTGGAATCTGAGAACTAATATTTCGGATCGCTTTGAAGATTATACGATCAAAGGAACTATCCTCAGACAAAAACCAGAATGAAGCTTTCTGAGAAACTGCTCTGTGATGAGTGAATTCATCTCACAGAGTTACACATGTATTTCATTGAGCCGTTTGCTAGCACTGTTTTTGTGGAATCTGAGAGGTTATCTTTTGGATCTCTATGAGGACGCCTGGGACAAAGGAATTATCCACAGATAAAAACCAGAAACAAGCTTTCTGAGAAACTGCATTATGATGCATGAATTCATCTAACAAAGTTACAACACTCTTTCATGGAAAAGTTTGCTAACACTATGTTTGAGGCATCTCAGAAGTGATATTTTGGATATCATTGAATCCCATTGTGAATAATAAAATATCCTCAGATAAAACCTGGAGAGAAGTGTTCTCAGGAACTGCTTTGTGGTGTGTGAATTCACTTCACAGAGGTACATTACTGCTATCATTGAGAAGTTTGCTAACACTGCTAACACTGTTTTCACAGAATTAACAATAAGATATACGGGAGTTCATTGAGAACTGAAATATCCTCAGATAAAAACGAGAAAGAAGCTTTCTGAGAAACTTGTTTGTGATGTGTGAATTCATCTCACAGAATTACACCTTTCTCTTCATGAAGCAGTTTGCTAACACTGTTTTCGTGGAATCTGAAAAGTGATGTTTGGGAGCGCATTGAGGACTATGGTGAAAAAGGATATATCCTCAGATGAAAACTGGAAAGAAGCGTTCTGAGAAACTGCATTGTGTTGAGTAAATGCAACTCACAGAGTTACACTTTCCTTTTCATTGATCAGTTTGCAAACACAGTTTTCTTTAAATCTGCAATGTGATATCTCTGAGTGCACTGAAGCTTACAGAGACAAAGGAAATAACCAGAGATAAAAATGAGAAAAAAGCTTTCTGAGAAACTGCTCTGTGATGTGTGAATTTATCTCACAGAGTTACACTTTTCTCTCCATGAAGCAGTTTGCTAACACTGTTTTTGTGGAATCTGCAAACTGATCTTTCAGAGAGCATTTAGGCCTATGGTGAAAAAAGAAACATCCTCAGATGATAAGTAGAAAGAAGCTTTGTGAGAAACTGATTTGTGATGTGTGAATTCATCTCATAGAGTTACACTTTCATTTCATGGAGCAGTCTGTTACCACTGTTTTTGGGGAATCTGAGAAGGGATATTCTGGACCACTATGAAGACCATATGGACAAAGGAAATATCCTCACACAAAAATCAGAAAGAAGCTTTCTAAGGAACTACTTTGTGATGTGTGAATTCATCAAACAGAGTTGCACCACTATTTCGTGGAGCCATTTGCTAGCACTGATTTTGTGGATTCTGAGAACTGATGTTTCGAATTGGTTTGTAGAGTATAAGGACAAAGGAAATGTCGTCAGATAAAAACCAGAAAGAAGCTTTCTGAGAAACTGCTTTGTAATGTGTGTATTCATTTCACAGAAATACACCACTCTTTCACGGAGGAGTTTGCTAGCACTGTTTTTGTGGAATCTCAGAAGAGATATCTTGGATATCGTTGAGTCCAATGGTGAATAATGAAATATACTCAGACAAAAAATGGAGAGAAGCGTTCTCTGAAACTGCTTTGTAGTGTGTGAATTCACCTCACAGAGTTACACTACTGCTTTCATTGAGATGTTTACTGTTTTCACAGTATCTGCAATGATATATACGAGAGTGCATTGAGAACTGAAATATCCTGAGGTAAAAATGAGAAAGAAGCTTTTGAGAACTTTCCTTGTGATGTGTGAATTCATTTCACAGACTTACACCTTTCTCTTCATGAAGCAGTTTGCTAACACAGTTTTCGTGGAATCTGCAGAATGATATTTGGTAGCGCATTGAAGGCTATGGTGAAAAAGGATGTATTCTCAGATGAAAACTGGAAAGAAGCATTCTGAGAAACTGCATTGTGATGTGAGAATGCAACTCACAGAGTTACACATGTATTTCATGGAGCCGTTTGGTAACACTGTTTTTGTGGATTCTGAGAACTGAAATTTCGGATTGGTTTAAAGAGTATAAGGACAAAGGAAATATCCTCAGAGAAAAAACAGAATGAAGCTTTCTGTGAAAGTACTTTGTGATATGTGAATACATTTCAGAGAGTTTCACCACTCTTTCATGGAGGTGTTTGCTAGCACTGTTTTTCTGGAATCTCAGAAGTGATATCTTCTTGTATATCAATGAATCCCATGGTGAAAAATGAACTATCCTCAGATAAAAACTGCAATGAAGCCTTCTCAGAAACTGCTTTGTTGTGGGTGAATTCAGATCACAGAGTGACATCTTTGTTTTCATTGGGAACTTTGCTAACAGTTTTTTCACAGAATCTGCAATGAGACACATGGGGGTGCTTTGAGACCAGAAATATTCCCAGCTGAAAAAAGAAAGAAGCTTTCTGAGAAACTGCTTTGTGGTGTGTGAATTCAACTCACTGAGTTACACCTGTATTACATGGAGGCGTTTACTAGCCCTGTTTATGTGGAATCTGAGAACTGATATTTCGGATCGCTTTGAAGACTATACGGCCAAGGGAAATATCCTCAGATAAAAACCAGAATGAAGCCTTCGGAGAATCTGCTCTGTGATGTGCGAATTGATCTCATAGAGTTACACCTTTCTCTTTATGAAGCAGTTTGCTAACACTGTTTTCGAGAAATCTGCAAAGGATATTTGGGAGCCCATTGAAGGCTATGGTGAAAAAAATATATCCTCAGATGAAAACTGGAAATAAGCGTTCTGAGAAACTGCAATGTGATGTGTGAATGCAACTCACAGAGTTACACTTTTCTATTCATCGATCAGTTTGCCAACACTGTTTTCTTGAAATCTGCAATGGGATATTTCTTAGTGCAATGAAGCTTTCGAAGATGAAGGAAATATCCTCAGATAAAAACTGGAAAGAAGTTTTCTGAGGAAGTGCTTTGTGATGTGTGACTTCATCTCTCAGGGTTACACTTTTCTCTCCATGAAGCAGTTTACTAACACTGTTTTCGTGGAATCGGCAAAGTAGTATTTGGGAGCGCATTGAGGCCTATGGTGAAGAAGGAAATATCCTCAGATGAAAACTAGAAAGAAGCTTTCTGAGGAATTGCTATCTGATGTGTGAATTCATCTCACAGAGTTACAGTTTCAATTCATGGAGCAGTCTGTTACCACTGTCTTTGAGGACTCTGAGAAGGGATACTTTGATCACATTGAGGCCTGTGCTGAGAAACGAAATATCCTCAATTAAAAACGTGAAATGAGCTTTCTGAAAAACTTCTTTGTGATGGTTTAATTCATCTCACAGGGTTACACCTTATTCTTTATAAAGCAGTTTGCTACCACTCTTTTCGTGTATTCCTCAAAGTGATACTTGGGAGTGCATCGATGTCTGTGGTGAAAACGAAATATCCTCAGATGAAAATTGAAAAGAAGCTTTCTGAGGAATTGCTTTTTGATGTGTGAATTCAACTCACAGAGTTACACCTGTATTTCATGGCGCCGTTTGCTAGCCCTGTTTTGAGGAACCTGAGAACTAGTATTGTGGATAGCTTTGAAGACTTATACCACCAAAGGAAATATCCTCAGATAAAAACCAGAATGCAACTTTCTGAGAAACTGCTTTGTGATGTGTGAATTCATCTCAGAAAGTTACACATGTATTTCATGGAGCTATTTTGCTAGCACTGTTTTTGTGGAATCTCAAAACAGTGAGATTTGGATCGTTTTGAAAACTCCTCCGACACAGGAAATATCCTCAGGTAAAAACCAAAAAGAAGCTTTCTGAGAAACTGCTATATGATGCGTGAATTCATCTCACAAAGCTACACCACTCTTTCATGGAGGAGTTTGCTACCACTATTTTTGAGCAATTTCAGAAGTGATATTTTGGATATCATTGAATCACATGGTGCATAATGAAATATCTCCACATAAAATCTGGAAAGAACCCTTCTCAGAAATTGCTTTGTGGTGTGTTAATTTACCTCACAGAGTTACACTTTTGCTTTCATTGAGGTGTTTGCTAACACTGATTTCCCAGAATCTGCAATGAGATATATGGGAGTGCATTTAGAACTGAAATATCATCAGATAAAAACGAGAAAGAAGCTTTCTGAGAAACCTCTTTGTGATGTGTGAATTCATCTAAAAGAGTTACACCTTTCCCTTCATGAAGCAGTTTGCTAACACTGTTTTTGTGGAATCTACAAAGTGGTATTTGGGAGCACATTGAGGGCTATGGGGGAAAAGGATATATCCTGAGATGAAAACTGGAAAGAAGCATTCTGAGAAACTGTATTGTGATGTGTGAATGCAACTCACAGAGTTACATGTTTCTCTTCAGTGATCAGTTTGCCAACACTGTTTTCTTAAAATCTGCAAGGAGATATTTCTTAGTGCAATGAAGCTTACAGAAACAAAGGAAATATCCTCAGATAAAAACGAGAAAGAAGCTTTCTGAGAAACTGCTTTATGATGCATGAATTCATCTCACAAAGTTACGCCACTCTTTTTTTTTTTTTTTTGAGATGGAGTCTTGCTCTGTCACCCGGGGCTGGAGTGCAGTGGCCAGATCTCAGCTCACTGCAAGCTCTACCTCCCGGGTTCACGCCATTCTCCTGCCTCAGCCTCCGGAGTAGCTGGGACTACAGGTGCCCGCCACATCACCTGGCTAGTTTATTGTATTTTTAGTAGAGATGGGGTTTCATTGTGTTAGCCAGGATGGTCTCCATCTCCTGACCTCATGATCCACCCATCTCAGCCTCCCAAAGAGCTGGGATTACAGGTTTGAGCCACCACGCCCGGCTGTGCCACTCTTTCATGGAGGAGTTTTCTACCACTATTTTTGAGGAATCTCAGAAGTGATATTTTCGATATCATTCAATCACATGGTGAACAATGAATTATCTTCTGATAAAATCTGGAGAGAACCCTTCTCAGAAAGTGCTTTGTTGCGTGTGAATTCACCTCACAGAGTTACACTATTGCTTTCGTTGAGAGGTTTGCTAACACTGTTTTCACAGAATCTACAATGAGATATGCAGGAGTGCATTGAGAACTGAAATATCCTCAGATAAAAACAAAAACAAACTTTCTGAGAAACTTCTTTGTGATGTGAGAATTCATCTCACAGAGTTACACATTTCTCTTCATGAAGCAGTGTGCTAAAACTGTTTTAGTGGATTCTGATAAGTGATATTTGGGAGCGTGTTGAGCACTATGGTGAAAAAGGATATATCCTCAGATGAAAACTGGAAAGAAGCGTTCTGAGAAACTGCATTGTGTTGAGTAAATGCAACTCACAGAGTTACACTGTTCTTTTCATTGATCAGTTTACTAACACTGTTTACTAAGACTGATGGTCTCCATCTCCTGACCTCATGATCCGCCCGTCTCAGCCTCCCAAAGTGCTGGGATTACAGGCTTGAGCCACCGTGCCCGGCCCTAACACTTTTCTTGAAATCTGCAATGGAATATTTCTTAGCACCATTTCTTAGCACCTTTGTCACTTAGTGACAAAGGAAGTATCCTCCGAAAAAAAACGAGAAAGAAGCTTTCTGAGAAACTGCTTCGTGATGTGTGAATTCATCTCACAGAGTTACACCTTTCTCTTCATGAAGCAGTTTGCTAACACTGTTTTCGTGGAATCTGAAAAGTGATATTTCCCTTTATGTGGGAAGACACAGACACTCATATTTCGTCCCAGCTGACTTGGA
The DNA here is from genome assembly GCF_009764315.1 of Trachypithecus francoisi. NCBI lineage: Eukaryota > Metazoa > Chordata > Mammalia > Primates > Cercopithecidae > Trachypithecus > Trachypithecus francoisi. The sequence continues at coordinate 41,033 of NW_022680901.1, read as the reverse complement.
CTGTTCTGCCTCAAGGGTTCTGAGATAGCCCCATTTTTTCAGACAGGCACTGACACAGGATGTTAGCCTCTGTCCCCTCACCCACCGCACACTATTGCAATTTGTATACGACTTATTGCTATGTAGCCCCTCCTGGGAGAGCTCCCTTGCTGCTACACTTTTAAATTTTCTTGGCAACTGAAGTTATTGGGTTACCCCGGCCAAGGCTCAACTTTGCACCCCTTCTGTCTCCTACCTAGGCATACTCCTCACACCCACTACACAAAGCCTCACGGCAGATAGAATAAGCCTCATTGAAGCTCTCCAGCCTCCTCAGGATGCGGAAGAGATGTTGTCCTTCCTGGGACTGGTAGGGTATTTCAGGCATTGGATTCCCAACTTCGGGGTCCTAGCCAAGCCCCTCTACCAGGCTGCCAAGGAAGCGCTCACTGGACTGCTGTCCAACCCCTCATTGATTGCCAACTCTTTCAAGAAGCTTCAGGACTGTCTCCTTTCTGCCATGGCTCTCTCTCTCGCCAATCCCCTTTGGTCTTTTCATTTATTCACCACGGAACACCAAAAGGTAGCTACTGGCCTCCTAGCCCAGCAGGTTGGATCCACATACCAGGCCATGGCCTATCTCTCCAAGCAGTTAGATCCCACGGTCCAGGGCTGGCAACCTTGTAGGTGAGCCCTGGTTGCTGCCACAGAACTTACCAAGGAGGCTCTTAAGCTCACCCTAGGATATCCTCTTATGGTCTACCCTTCTTACCAACTGTCAGATCTCATCACACACAAGTCTCTCACCCACCTCACTCCATCACGGCTTCAACAGTTCCACTTGCTATTCATTGAAAACCCTCACATCACCCTCACCACCTCACCCCCTCTAAACCCTGCTACACTTTTGTCCACTCCAGGGTGCAATTCTGCTCCCGCACATTCCTGCCCAGAGGTTCTCACCAGCTTGCCGCCCGCTCACCTCGGTCTTTTCGAACAGCCATTAGAACACCCAGACTGTACCCTGTTCATGGACGGGAGTTCTGTCTTAACCCCCAATGGCCGTTGGTAGGCAGCATATGCTGTAGTAACAGCAACCCAGATGGTCAAAACCAGACCCTTGCCTTTAGGCACCACCTCTGGGAAGGCTGAACTCACTGCCCTTACTTGTGCCTTACTTCTCTCCGAAGGGGGCAGAGGGTTAATATCTACAAAGACTCTAAATATGCCTACCTTATTGCACACATCCACTCACTTCTCTGGCAAGAGCGAGGGTTTCTTACCACCAAAAGGATGTCAGTAGTCAATGGACCACTTATAAAGAGGTTACTTGATGCTCTTCAGGCTCCCAAGGAGGTAGCCATCATCCACTGTAAAAGCCACCAGCATTCTAAAGACCCTGTGTCGCAGGGTCACAATCTAGCTGACTCCACTGCACGGGCCATCACCTCACTTCCTCCCCTAACCCAGCACCTTTACTCTTTCTTTCCCCCACTTATTCCCCCGTCTTCTCTTCCCAGGAACTTCAAACCCTGATGGCCCATCCCAGCACTACCCAAAGCGAGGATGGATGGGTATTCATGGACAGCCGAATAGCGTTCCCTCAGACTCAGGCAGTGCATATATTGACCAACATACACAGCTCTCTGCACATAGGGCCTAAGGCTATGTATAACTTCCTGGAACCCATTCTTCACCTCCCCTCACTGCAGGCCCAGATTAGGAAGGTACATCAGCAATGTGCCACCTGTTCAGCTGTTAACCCCCAGGGCAGGCTCAGGCACACAGGGCCCACTAATCAGCTAAGGGGCCGCCAGCCAGGGGAAGATTGGCAACTTGATTTTACCGACATGCCCCTATATAAAAAATTCCACTACCTGCTGAAGCTGGTTGACACGTTCTCAGGATGGATTGAGGCTTTCCCCACCACCTGAGAGACTGCCTATCCCCACCACCCTCCTAGAGCACATCATCCTCAGGTTTGGTCTCCCCCAAACCATCCAATCAGACAACAGTCCGGCCTTCATTTCTAAATTCACCCAGCAGGTGGCGGCCGCACTCCGGATTACCTGGAAGCTCCACATTCCCTACCATCCACAGTCATCTGAAAAGGTAGAATGTGCAAATGGTCTTATTAAACTACATCTAACCAAACTCACTCTAGAAACCCGCCTCTTGTGGGTGACTCTCCTTCCCTTGGCTCTCACTGGTCTCAGGGCAGCTCCGCGGGCCCCCACAGGGCTCAGCCCTTTTGAACTGCTATATGGACGCCTGTTCCTCTTCCAGGAGCTGACAGCCCTCTTCCCTCCCTTAGACTCCTACCTACCCTACTTAATCTTCCTTCACGAGCTTCTGAGAAAACACGCAGATCGGTGTCTCCCTGCACCTGCTTCCCCAACCCTCGAGAGTCCTGCCGTCATAGCGCCTGGAGACCTGGTCCTGGTCAAGCAGCTGCAACCCCAAGCCTTATCTCCATGGTGGGAAGGACCATACACCATAATCCTCACCACTCCTACCGCTGCCAAGCTCCTTGGTCTTCCTTCCTGGTATCATCTGTTCCAGCTGAAAAAGGCGCCCACCCAGCATGATTCCAATTGGATCACTCAGGTTGTTACCTCTACCAAGTTACAACTCACGTGCACAGGTAACGACCCTCTGCCTAACCTTCCTCAGCCATCTAGTCCTCCTGAGTCTAGGTGAGACTCCCGCCCAAACTCCCCCCACCAATCCATTCCGATAGAGGTTCTACCTTTTCATGGTCTGGACCCAGGGGAATCGCATGAGCTCCCTCACGATAGCCACAGTAGACTGCCAGCCCCAGGGGTTCCAAAGCCAAGTAACCTTTAACTTCCCCTCCTTTAACAGTGTGCCCCGTAATTGGCGGCACCCGGCCATATGTTTCACATATGATCAGACAGATGATGCATGTTGATCTACTTAGATTGAGACCAATGGAGGCTACCTTTACTACTAATGCAACATTCACTCGGCCATACAGGACACCAACCTGTGAAGAACCCAACGACGCCCTACAAAAGCAGGAAGCAGCCATGTGAACACGTCACAACTTTTTTCTTAATAGGAAGAGGTCGAAATGTTAGGCAGGGACCTAGACCCAACATGGCAGTACCACCTGACATGGCGGGCCCCTTATTGAGATTTTGCCCACTGGGACTTCCTGCTAGGATTTTCAGGGTGCAAAAAATACCCTGTGCTCAAAAATAAACCCCACTCTGCTCAAACTCCCAGACACGTCATTCCTCAGAAATCAAAACCTAACTCAGGAAATCAAAACCTACAGACCCCGCCTACCTCTCACTATAAAAGCCCTTGATATCTGCCCTATGTGCGACTTCCTTGGCCTCCTTTTAGAGGACTGGTGAACCTCACCCACGAGCCCAATAAAGGCTACCTCTGTTCTCATCTGATTCGTGTCTTCTTGCTAGGCTCCCCATTACATTACACTCAGATAAAAACTGCAGAGAAGCCTTCTCAGAAACTGCTTTGTTGTGGGTGAATTCAGCTCACAAAGTTACATCATTGTTTTCATTGAGAAGTTTGCTAACACTGTTTCCCAGAATCTGCAATGAGACACATAGGGGCGTTTTGAGACCAGAAATATCCTCAGCTGAAAAAAGAAAGAATCTTTTGAAGAAACTGCTTTGTGATGGTGAATTCAACTCACTGAGTTACACGTGTATATCGTGGAGCCGTTTGCTAGCCCTGTATTTGTGGAATATGAGAACTAATGTTTTGGATCTCTTTGAAGACTATACGGCTAAAGGAAATATCCTCAGATAAAAACCAGAAAGAAGCTTTCTGAGAATCTGCTTTGTGATGTGTGAAATCATCTCACAGAATTACACATGTATTTCATGGAGCCGTTTGCTAGCAGGGTTTTTGAGAATTTGAGACCTGATATTTTGGATCGCTATGAAGACTCCTCGGACAAAGGAAATATACTCAGATAAAAACCAGAAAGAAGCTTTCTGAGAAATTGCTTTATAATGAGTGAATTCATCTCACAAAGTAGCACCACTGATTCATGGTGCAGTTTGTCAGCACTATTTTTTAGGAATCTCAGAAGTGATATTTCGGATACCATTGAATCCCATGGTGAAAAATGAAATATCCTGAGAAAAACCTGGAGAGGAGCCTTCCCAGAAACTGCTTTGTGGTGGGCGAATTCACCTCAGAGAGTAACACTATTGCTTTCATTGAGATGTTTTCTGAAACTGTTTTCACAGAGTCTACCATGAGATATACGGGAGTGCATTGAGATTGAAATATCCTCAGATAAACACGAGAAAGAAGTTTTGTGAGAAACTTATTTGTGATGTGTGAATTCATCCCACAGAGTTACACCTTTCTCTTCATGAATCAGTTTTTTAACACTGTTTTCATGGAACCTGCAAAGTGATATTTCAGAGTGCATTGAGGGCAATAGTGAAAAAGGATATATCCTCAGATGAAAACTGGAAAGAAGCGTTCTGAGAAACAGCATTGTGATGCGTGAATGCAACTAACAGATTTACACTTTTCTTTTCATTGATCAGTTTGCCAACACTGTTCTCTTGAAAGCTGCAATGGGATACTTCTTAGCACGAGCTTATGCTGTGCTTATGCTGACAAACGAAATATCCTCAGATAAAAACGAGAAAGAAGCTTTCTGAGAAAGTTCTTTGTGAGGTGTGAATTCATCTCACAGAGATACACTTTTTTCTCGATTAAGCAGTTTGCTTACATTGTTTTGGTGGACTCTGCAAAGTGATATTTGGGAGAGCATTGAGGCCTATGGTGAAAAAAGAAATATCCTCCGATGAAAACTAGAACGAAACTTTCTGAGAAACTGCTATCTGACGTGTGAATTCATCTCACAGAGTTACACTTTCGTTTCATGGAGCTGTCTGTAGCCACTGTTTTTGGGGAATCAGAAAAGGGATATTTGGAATCACGATGAAGACTATATGGACAAAGGAAATACCCTCAGATAAAAATCGGGAAGAAGCTTTCTGAGAAACTGCTTTGTGCTGTGTGAATTCATCTCAGAATTACACAACTATTTCGTGGAACCGTTTGCCATCACTGTTTTTGTGGATTCTGAAAACTGCTATTTTGGATCAGTTTGAAGAGTATAAGGACAAAGGATATATCCTCAGATGAAAACCAGAATGAAGCTTTCTGCAAAACTGCTTTGTGATGTGTGAATTCATTTCACAGTGTCACACCACTCTTTCATGGAGGAGTTTGATAGCAAGGTTTTTGTGGAATCGCAGAAGTGATATCTTGGATATCATTGGATCCCATGGTGAGAAATGAAACATCCTCAGATAAAAACTGCAATGAAGCCTTCTAAGAAACAGCATTGTTATGGGTGAATTCAGCTAACAGGGTTATATCACTGTTTTCATTGAGAACCTTGCTAACAGTATTTTCGCAAAATCTGCAATGAGACACACCGGGGTGCTTGGAGACCAGAAATATCCTCAGCTGAAAAAAGAAAGAAGGTTTCTCAGAAATTGTTTATGATGTGTGAATTCAACTCAAAATTTACACATGTATTTCATGAAACCGATTGCTAGCCATGTTTTTGTGGAATCTGAGAAGTGATATTATGGATTGCTATGAAGGCTCCTCAGGCAAAGGAAATATCCTCAGATAAAAACCAGAAAGAAGCCTTCTGAGACACTGCTTTATGATGCGTGAATTCATCTCAAAAAGTTACACCACACTTTCATGGAGAAGTTTGCTAGTACTATTTTGTAGAAATCTCAAAAGCGCTATTTCACATATCATTGAATCCCTTGGTGAATAATGAAATATCCTCAGATAAAACTTGGAGTGAAGCCTTCTCTGAAAATGCACTGTGGTGTGTGAATACACGTTACAGAGTTACATTTTTCTTTTCATTGATCAGTTTGTTAGCACTGTTTACTTGAAATCTGCAATGGATTTTTCCTAGTGACATGAAGCTTAAGGTGATCAAGGAAATATCCTCCGATAAAAACGAGAAAGAAGCTTTCTGAGAAACTGCTATGTGATGTGTGAATTCATCTCACAGACATACATATATTTAGTGGAGCCGTTTGCCAAAACTCTTTTTGTGGCATCTGAGAAGTAATATTTTGGATCGCCATGAAGACTCCTCAGGTGAAGGAAATACTTTTGTATTTGATGTGTGAATTCATCTCAGAGAGTTACACCTTAGTCTTCATGGAGCAGTTTGCTAACACTGTTTTTGTGGAAACTGCAACGTGATATTTGGGAGCGCATTGAGGCCTGTGGTGAAAAAGGAAATATTCTCAGATGAAAACCGGAAAGAAGCGTTCTGAGAAACTGCATTGTGATGTGTGAATGCAACTCACAAACTTACACTGTTCTTTTCATTGATCAGTTTGCCAACACTGCTTGTTTGAAATCTGCAATGGGATACTTCCTATGGCCATGAAGCTTACGGTGACCAATGAAATATCCTCCGATGAAAATGAGAAAGAAGCTTTCTGAGAAACTTCTTTGTCCTCTGATGAACACTAGAAAGAAGGTTTCTGAGAAACTGCTATCTGATGTGTGAATTCATCTCACAGAGATACACTTTCCTTCCCTGGAGCATTCTGTTACCACTCCTTTTGTTGAGTCTGGGAAGGGATATTTCACTTCGCTATGAAGACTATACGGACAAAGGAAATATCCTCTATTAAAAATGTGAAAGAAGCTTTCTGTGAAACTGCTCTGTGATGTGTGAATTCATTTCACAGAGTGAAACCACTCTTTCATGGAGGAATTTGCTAGTGCTGTTTTCATGGAATCTCAGAAGTGATATCGTGAATATCGTGGAATCCCATGGTGAACAATGAAATATCCTCAGATAAAAACTGCAGAGAGGTCTTCTAAGAAACTGCTTTGTTGTGTGTGAATTCGGCTCACAGAGTGACACGATAGTTTTCAGTGAGAAGCTTGCTAACAGTGTTTTGGCAGAATGTGCAATGAGTCACACGGGGGCGCTTTGAGACCACAAATAGCCTCAGATGAGAAAAGAAAGAGGCTTTCTGAGAAACTGTTTTTGATGTGTGAATTCAACTCACTGAATGACACCTGTATTTCGTGGAGCCGTTTGCTAGCCCTGATTCCGTGGAATCTGAGAACAGATATTTCTAATCGCTTTGAAGACTATACAGCCAAAGGAAATATCCTCGGATAGAAACAAGAATGAAGCTTTCTGAGAAATTGCCTTGTGATGTATGAGTTCATCTCAGAGAGTTACACATCTATTTCGTGGAGCCCCTTGCTAGCCCTGTTTTTGTGGAATCCCACAAGTGATATTTTGGATAGATATGAAGACTCCTCAGACAGAGGAAGTATCCCCAGAAAAAAAAACAGAAAGAAGCTTTCTGAGAAACTGCTTTGTGATGGGTGAATTCATCTCACAGAGTTACACCTTTCTCTTCATGAAGCAGTTTGCTAATACTGTTTTCGTGGAATCTGCAAAGTGATATTTGGGAGCGTGTTGAGACCTGTGGTGAAGCAGGAAATATCCTTAGATGAAAACTAGAAGGAAGCTTTCTGAGAAACTGCTTTATGACCTGTGAGTTCATTTTAGAGAGTTCTACTTTCACATCATGGAGCAGTCTATTACCACTGTCTTTGGGGAATGTGCGAAGGGATATATTGGATTGCATTGAGGCCTATGCTGAGAAAGGAAATATCCTCAATTAAAAACGTGAAAGAAGCTTTCAAGAAACTTCTTTGTGATGTGTGAATTCATCTCAGAGAGTTATACCTTAGCCTTCATGGAGCAGCTTGCTAGCACTGTTTTCGAGGAAACTGCAACGTGATATTTGGGAGCGCATTGAGGCCTGTGGTGAAAAAGGAAATATCCTCAGATGAAAACTGGAGGGAAGCATTCTGAGAAACTGCATTGTGATATGTGAATGCAACTCAGAGACTTACACTGTTCTTTTCATTGATCAGTGTGCTAACACTGTTTGTTTGAAATCTGCAATGGGATATTTCTTACGACCGTGAAGCTTACGGTGACCAAGGAAATATCCTCTGATAAAAACGAGAAAGAAGCTTTCTAAGAAACTGCTTTGTGATGCGTGAATTCAACTCACAGAGTTACACATGTATTTCATGGAGTCATTTGATAGCACTCTCTTTGTGGAGTCTGAGAAGTGATACTTTGGACCACTATGGAGACTCCTCGGATGAAGGAAATACCCTCAGATGAAAACTGGAAAGAAGTTTCTGAGAAAATTCGTTGTGATGTGTGAATTCATCTCACAGAGTTACACCTTTCTCTTCATGTAGCAATTTGCTAACACTGTTTTCGTGGAATCTGAAAAGTGATATCTGGGAGCGCATTGAGGGCTTTAGTGAAAAAGGATATACCCTCAGATGAAAATTTTAAAGAAGCGTTTTGAGAAACTCCATTGTGATGTGTGAATGCAACTCAGAGACTTACACTGTTCTTTTCATTGAGCAGTATGCCAACACTGTTTTTTTGAAATCTGCAATGGGATAATTGTTATGGCCATGAGGCTTACGGTGACCAAGGAAATATGTTCCGATAATAAAGAAAAATAAGCTTTCTGAGAAACTGCTTTGTGATGTGTGGATTCATCTTGCAGGTTTACACATTTCTCTTCATGAAGCAGTGTCCTAAGACAGTTTTCGTGGAATCTACAAAGCGATATTTGGGAGCCCATAGAGGCCTATGTTGAAAATGGAAATATCCTCAATTAAAGACGTGAAAGAAGCTTTCTGAGAAACTTCTTTGTGATGTGTGAATTCATCTCAGAGAGATACCCCTTAGTCTTCATATAGCAGTGCGCTAAAACTGTTTTTGTGGATTCTGCAAAGTGATATTTGGGAGATCTTGGAGGGCTAGGATGAAAAACGAAAGATCCTCAGATAAAAACTGGAAAGAAGCCTTCTGAAAAACTGCATTGTGATGTTTACATGCAACTCACAGAGTTCCATCCTTCCTTTCTTGAAAGAGTTTGCTAACACTGTTGTCGTGGATTCTGCAAAGTGATATTTGGGAGCTCATTGAGGGCTATGGTGAAAGAGGAAATATCCTCAGATAAAAACTGGAGAGATGCCTTCTGAGAAACTGCATTGCGATGTGTGAATGCAACTCAGAGAGTTACAAGTTTGTCTTCAGTGATCAGTTTGCTAACACAGTTTTCTTGAAATCTGCAATGGGATACTTCTTACTGCAATGAAGCTTACGGTGACAAAGGAAATATCCTGATATAAAAACTAGAAAGAAGCTTTCTTATGAACTTCTTGGTGATTTGTGAAGTCATCTGACAGAGTTACATTTATGTTTCAATGAGCAGTCCATTAACACTGTCTTTGAGGAACCTGGGAAGAACTACTTTGGATGACATTGAGGCTTATGCTGATAAAGGGAATATCATCAGTTACAAAGATGAAAGAAACTTTCTGAGAAAGTTCTTTGTGATCTGTGAATTCATCTCACAGAGTTACAAGTTTGTCTTCATGAAGCAGTTTGCTAACACTCTTTTCGTGGAATCTGCAAAGTGATATGTGGGAGCCCATTGGGGCCCATGGTGGAAAAGGAAATATCCTCAGCTAGTAACTAGAAAGAAGCTTTCTGAGAGGTTACTTTCTGATGTGTGACTTCATCACACAGAGCTCCAACCTTCCCTCTTGGAACAGTTTGCTAACACTGTTGTCATGGATTCTGGAAAGTGATATTGGGGAGCTCATTGAGGGCTATGGTGAAAAAGGAAATATCCTCAGATAAAAACTGGAAAGGAGCCTTGTGGGAAACTGCATTGTGATGTGTGAATGCAACTCACAGAGTTACACATTTCTCTTCATTGATCAGTTTGCCAACACAGTTTTCTTGAAATCTGCAATGGGATACTTCTTAGTGCAATGAAGCTTACGGTGACAAAGAATATATCCTCAGATAAAAACTAGAAGGAAGCTTGCTTGGTAACTTCTTGGTGATGTGTGAATTCATCTCACAGAGTTACACTTATGTTTCATGGAGCAGTCCGTTAACACTGTTTTTGAGGAACCTAGGAAGGGCTACCTTGGATCGCATTGAGGCCTATGCTGATAAAGAAAATATCGTCAGTTAAAAACTTGAAAGAAGGTTTCTGAGAAGCTTCTTTATGATCTGTGAATTCATCTCACAGATTTACAAGTTACTCCTCATGAAGCAGTTTGCTAACACTCTTTTCATGGAATCTGCAAAGTGATATTTGGGAGCCAGTTGGGACCCATGTTGAAAAAGGAAATATTTTCCAATACTAAATAGAAAGAAGCTTTCTGAGATATTGTTTTTCTGATATATGACTGCATCACACAGAGTTCCAAATTTCCCTTCTTGTAACCGTTTGCTAACACTGTTGTCATGTATTCTGCAAAGTGATATTTGGGAGCTCATTGAGGGCTATGGTGAAAAGGAAATTTTGTCAGATAAAAACTGGAAAGAAGCCTTCTGAGAAACTGCATTGCAATGTGTGAATGCAACTCACAGAGTTACAGAGTTACACGTTTCTCTTCAGTGGTCACTTAGGTAACAGAGTTTTCTTGAAATCTGCCATGGGATACATCTTAGCACAATGAAGCGTACGGTGACAAAGGAAATACTCTCAGATGAAAACTAGAAAGAAGCTTTCTTAGAAACTTCTTGGTGATGTGTGAATTCATCTCACAGAGTTACACTTATGTTTCAAGGAGCAGTCCATTAACACTGTCTTTGAGGAACATGAGAAAGGTTACTTTGGATCGCATTGAGGCCGACCCTGAAAAAGGAAATATCATCAGTTAAAAACGAGAAAGAAGCTTTCTGAGAAACTTCTTTATGATCTATGAGTTCATTGCACAGAGTTACAACTTAGTCCTCAGGAAGCAGTTTGCTAACACTCTTTTCGTGGAATCTGCAAAGTGAAATGTGGGAGCCCATTGGGGCCCATGGTGAAAAAGGAAATATCCTCAGATAGTAACTAGACAGAAGCTTTCTGAGAGATTGCTTTCTGATGTGTGATTTCATCACACGGAGTTCCACCCTTCCCTTCTTGGAACAGTTTGCTAACACTGTTGTTGTGGCTTCTGCAAAGTGATATTTAGGAGCTCATTGAGGGCTATGGTGAAAAAGGAAATATCCTCAGATAAAAACTGGAAAGAAGCCTTCTGAGAAACTGCATTGCGATGTGTGAAGGCATCTCATAGAGTTACACGTTTCTCTTCATTGATCAGTTTGCCAACACAGTTTTCTTGAAATCTGCAATGGGATACTTCTTAGCGCAATGAAGCTTATGGTGACATAGGAAATATCCTCCGATAAAAACTAGAAAGAAGTTTTCTTAGAAAGTTCTTGGTGATCTGTGAATTCATCTCACAGAGTTACACTTATATTTCATGGAGCGATCTGTTAACACTGTCTTTGAGTAACGTGATAAGGGCTACTTTGGGTCGCATTGAGGCCTACGCTGATAAAGGAAATACAACAGTTAAAAACGTGAAAGAAGCTTTCTGAGAAACATCTTGGTGATCTATGAGTTTATCTCACAGAGTTACATGTATGTTTCATGGAGCAGTCCATTAACAATGTCTTTGAGGAACCTGAGAAGGGCTACTTTGGATCGCATTGAGGCCTACGCTGATAAATGAAATATCTTCAGTTAAAAACGTGAAAGAACCTTTCTGACAAACTTCTTTGTGATCTGTGTATGTATCTCACAGAGTTACAACTTAGTCCTCATGAAGCAGTTTGCTAACACTCTTTTTGTGGAATCTGCAAAGTGATATTTGGGATCCAATTGGGACCTATGATGAAAAAGGAAATATCCTCAGATAGTAACTAGAAAGAAGCTTTCTGAGAGATTGCGTTCTGATGCGTGCCTTCATCACAGAGAGTTCCACCATTCCCTTCTTGGAACAGTTTGCTAACAGTGTTGTCGTGGATTCTGCAAAGTGATATTTGGGAGATCTTGGAGGGCTATGTTGAAAAAGGAAATATCCTCAGATAAAAACTGAAAAGAAGCCTTCTGAGAAACTGCATTGCAATGTGTGAATGCAACTCACACAGTTATGCTTTTCTCTTCATTGATCAGTTTTCTAACACAGTTGTCTTGAAATCTGCAGTGGAATACTTCTTAGCGCTATGCAGCTTACAGTGATAAAGGAAATATCCTCAGATGAAAAGGTGAAAGAAGCTTTATGAGAAATTGCTTCCTGATCTGTGACTTCATCTCACAGACTTACACCACTCTTTCATGCAGCCGTTTGCTAGCAGCTTTTTTGTGGATTCTGGGAACTGATATTTCGGATCCCATTGAAGACCATAGGGCCAAAGGAAATATTCTCTGATAAAAATGAGGAAGAAGATTTCTGAGAAACTTCTTTGTGATCTGTGAATTCATCTCACAGAGGTACACCTTTCTCCACATGAAGCCGTTCGCTAAGACTGTTCTCATGGAAGTGGGAAAGGGATATTTGGGAGCCCATGGAGGGCTATGGTGAAAAAGGAAATATGCTCAGATAAAAACTGGAAGGAAGCATTCTGAGAAACTGCATTGTGACATGGGAATGCAACTCACACAGTTACACTTTTCTCTTCAGGGATCAGTTTGCTAACACAGTTTTCTTCAAAACTGGAATGGAATACTTCTTAGTGCTATGTAGCTTACAGTGAGAAAGGAAATATCCTCAGATGAAAAGGTGAAAGAAGCTTTATGAGAAATTGTTTCCTGATATGTGACTTCATCTCACCGAGTTACACCACAATTTCGTGCAGCCGTTTGCTAAAGGCATTTTGTGGATTCAAAGAACTGATATTTCGGATCCCATTGAATACTATAGGGCCAAAGGAAATAACCTCTGATAAAAATGAGGAAGACGCTTTCTCAGAAACTTATTTGGGATCTGTGAATTCATCTCACAGACGTACACCTTTCTCCTCATGAAGGTGTTCACTAAGACTGTTCTCGAGGAATTGTCAAAGTGATATTTGGGAGCCTATGGAGTGCAATGGTGAAAAAGGAAATATCCTCAGATAAAAACTGGAAAGAAGCATTCTGAGAAACTGTATTGTGACATGGGAATGCAACTAAGAGACTTACACTTTCCATTCCATGGATCCGTTTGCTAACAGTGTTTTTTTGAAATCTATATTGGGATATTTCTTAGCGCAATGAAGCTTACGGTGACAAAGGAAATATCCTCAAATAAAAACTACAAAAGAGCTTTCTGAGAAACTTCTTTGTTATCTGTGAATTCATCCCAGAGAGTTACAACCTTGTCTTCTCGAAGCAGTTTGCTAACACTGTAGTCGTGGAATCTGCAAAGTGATATTTGAGAGCCCATTGAGGCCTATGGTGAAAAAGGAAATATCCTGAGATAATAACAAGAAAGAAGCTTTCTGATCAATTGCTTTCTGATGTGTGAATCCATCAGGCAGAACTTAACCTTTCCCTTCTAGTAGCAGTGGCTAACACTGTTTTCGTGGATTCTGCAAAGTGATATTTGGGAGCTCTTTGAGGGCTATGGTGAAAAAGAAATTCTCTTCAGATAAAAACTGGAAAGAAGCGTTCTGGAAACCTGCATTGCGATGTATGAACGCAACTCACACAGTTATGCTTTTCTCTTCAGTGATCAGTTTGCTAACACAATTTTCTTCAAATCTGCAATGGGATACTTCTTAGCACTATGCAGCTTACAGTGAGAAAGGAAATATCCTCAGATGAAAAGCTGAAAGAAATTTTCTGAGAAATTGCTTCCTGATCTATGACTTCATCTCACAGAGTTACAGTACTCTTTCGTACAGTCGTTTGTTAGCAGCTTTTTTGTGGATTCTGAGAACAGATATTTCGGATCCCTTTGAAGACCATAGTGCCAAAGGAAATATCCTCCAATAAAAATGAGTAAGAAGCTTTCTGAGAAACTTCTCTGTGATCTCTGAATTCATCTCACAGAAGTACACCTTTCACCTTATGAAGCTGTTCGCTAATACTGTTCTTGTGGAATTGGCAAAGTGATATTTGCGAACCCATGGAAAGCTATGGTGAAAAAGGAAATATCCTCAGATAAAAACTGGAAAGAAGCGTTCTGAGAAACTCTATTGTGACATGGGAATGCACCTCACAGAGTTACACTTTCCTTTCCATAGATGCATTTGCTAACAGTGTTCCTGAAATCTACATTGGGATATTTCTTAGCACAATGAAGCTTACAGTGACGAAGGAAATATCCTCAAATAAAAACTAGAAAGGAGCTTTCAGAGAAACATTTGTGATCTGTGAATTCACCTCACAGAGTTACAACCTTGTCTTCTTGAAGCAGTTTGCTAACACTGTTCTTGTGGAATTGGCAAAGGGATATTTGGGAACCCATGGTGGTCTATGGTGAAAAAGAAAATATCCTCAGATAAAAACTGGAATAAAGCATTCTGAGTAACTATATTGTGACGTGGGAATGCAACTCACAGAGTTACACTTTCCTTTCCATGGATCTGTTTGCTAACAGTGTTTTCTTGAAATCTACATTGGGATATTTCTTTGTGAAATGAAGCTTACAGTGACAAAGGCAATATGGTCAAATACATTCTAGACAGGAGCTTTCTGAGAAACTTCTTTGGAATCTGTGAATTCATCTCACAGAGTTACAAACTTGTCTTCTTGAAGCAGTTTGCTAACACTGTAGTCGTGGAATCTGCAAAGTGATATTTGGGAGCACATTAAGGCCTATGGTGAAAAAGGAAATATCCTCAGATAATAACTAGAAAGATGCTTTCTGATAAATTGCTTTCTGATGTGTGAATCCATCAGGCAGAACTTCACCTTTCCCTTCTAGTAGCAGTTTGCTAACACTGTTTTTGTGGATTCTGCAAAGTGATATTTGGGAGCTCATTGAGGGCTAGGGTGGAAAAGGGAATCTCCTCAGATTAAAACTGGAAAGAAGTGTTCTGAGAAACTGCATTGAATTGTGTGAATGCAACTCACACAGTTACGCTTTGCTCTTCAGGGATCAGGTAGCTAACACAGTTTTCTTCAATTCTGCAATGGGATACTTCTTAGCGCTATGCAGCTTACAGTGAGAAAGAAAATATCCTCAGATAGAAAGGTGAAAGAAGCTTTCTGAGAACTTGCTTCCTCATCTGTGACTTCATCACACAGAGTTACACGACTCTTTCATGCAGCCATTTCCTAGAAGCTTTTTTGTGGCTTCTGAGAACTGACATTTCAGATGCCACTGAAGACCATAGGACCAAAGGAAATATCCTCTGCTAAAAATGAGGAAGAAGATTTCTGAGAAACTTCTTTGTGATCTGTGAACTCATCTTACTGAGGTACACCTTTCTCCGCATGACGCCATTTTCTAAGACTGTTCTCGTGGAAATGGCAAAGGGATATTTGGGAGCCCATGAGGACTATGGTGAAAAAGGAAATATCCTCAGATAAAAAGGGGAAAGAAGCGTTCTGAGAAACTGCATTGTGACATGTGAATGCAACTCACAGAGTTACATTTTCCTTTCCATGGATCCGTTTTCTAAGATTGTTTTCTTGAAATCCACATTGGGATATTTCTTAGCACAATGAAGCTTATGGTGACAAAGGAAATATATTCAAACAAAAACTAGAAAGCAGCTTTCTGAGGAACTTCTTTGTGATCTGTGAATTCATCTCACAGAGTTACAGCCTTTTCTTCTCGAAGCAGTTTGCTAATACTGTAGTCGTGGAATATGCAAAGTGATATTGGGAGCGCATTGAGTTCTATGGTGAAAAAGGAAATATCCTCAGATAATAACTAGAAAGAAGCTTTCTGAGAAATTGCTTTCTGATGTGTGAATCCATCACGCAGAACTTCACCTTTCCCTTCTAGTAGCAGTTTGGTAAGATTGTTTTCATGGATTCTGCAAAGTGATATTTGGGAGCTCATTGAGGGCTATGGTGAAAAAGGAAATCTCCTCAGATAAAAACTGGAAAGAAGCGTTCTGAGAAAATGCATTGTGATGTGGGAATGCAACTCACACAGTTACACTTTTCTCTTCAGGGATCAGTTTGGTAACACAGTTTTCTTCAAATCTGCAATGGGATACTTCTTAGCACTATGCAGGTTACAGTGAGAAAGGAAATATCCTCATATAAAAAGGTGAAAGAAGTTTTCTGAGAAATTGCTTCCTTTTCTGTGACTTCATCTCACAGAATTACACCACTCTTTCATGCAGCCATTTGCTAGCAGTTTTTTGTGGATTCTGAGAATGGATATTTCAGATCCCGTTGAAGACCATAGGGGCAAAGGAAAGATTCTCCAATGAAAAAGAGGAAGAAGATTTCTGAGAAACTTCTTTGTGATCTGTGAACTCATCTCACAGAGGTACACCTTTCTCCACATGAAGTCGTTCACTAAGACTGTTCTCATGTTACTGGCAAAAGGATATTTGCGAGCCCATGGAGGGCTATGGTGAAAAAGGAAATATCCTCAGAAAAAAACTGGTAAGAAGCCTTCTGAGAAACTGCATTGTGATATGGGAATGCAATTAACACAGTTACACTTTTCTCTTCAGGGATCAGTTTGCTAACAGTTTTTGTCAAAACTGCAATGGGATACTTCTTAGCGCTATGCAGATTACAGTGAGAAAGGAAATACCCTCAGATGAAAAGGTGAAAGAAGCTTTATGAGAAATTGCTTCCTGATCTGTGACTTCATCTCACAGACTTACACCACTCTTTCATGCAGCCGTTTGCTAGCAGCTTTTTTGTGGATTCTGAGAACTGATATTTCGGATCCCATTGAAGACCATAGAGCCAAAGGAAAGATCCTCTGATAAAAATGAGGAATAAAATTTCTGAGAAACTTCTTTGTGATCTGTGAGTTCATCTCACAGAGGTACATCTTTCTCTGCATGAAGCTGTTCGCTAAGACTGTTCTCATGGACGTGACAAAGGGATATTTGGGAGCCCATGGAGCGCTATGGTGAAAAAGGAAATATTCTCAGATAAAAACTGTAAAGACGTGTTCTGAGAAACTGCACTGTGACATGGGAATGCAACTCACACATGCTTTGCTTTCTAAGAAGCTGATTTGCTTTCTAGGAAGCTGATTTGCTTTCTAGGAAACCAGGGCAAGTATTAAATGACCAGCAATTAGGCAGGGCTAGGAGCAAAACTGCACATTTATTTTTGGTTCCCCAGCTTCAGGAAAGAAGGTGTGGGGAGGGGTGAGGTCCATCGGTCTCCGGCAGGGGAGGCCGGAGGAGTCACCTTTTGGAGATCTCGGGCGGAGTTCCTGCAGTCCCCACAGGAGTGAGGGCTGAGGAAGTGTGCGCAGCACACCCACTGGGAGCGGCATTTATGTCCTGGGCCTGGGAGTGGGAGGGCAGTGGGCGGGACATAGGCAGGTTGGGGGCCAGGCTGTAGGCATGGCTACGCAAGTTCTGGTTTTTCTCCGTCAGAGGTTGTGTTGCGCCTGCGCAGTCGACCCATGCCTTTCCCAGGCGCAGGAAAGTTGATGGTGGAGAACCCGGAACTGCGCCATCTTGCCTCCATTCTTCCAAACAGTCCAACCTTTTATTGATAATAGTGATAAGGGGGGCCGTGGTCTGTCTGACTACTTCCCGCTGTTAAGGGATGTCGTTAAGGTTGGGGTCTATGGTTGGTATTTGGACGTCCAGATGAAGAAGCATCTGGTTGAAGGTGACGTGCATGATCTCTTGAACTTTGGCTTGGAGAAATTTGATTAAAACAGGAGCGAGACATAAGACAAAACAGAGGATTAGTATGGGAATTAGGAACAGGAGCATGTGCTGTATCACGGGCAGCAGCCATATTGGTGGCCTAGGGGTTAAGGGGGTGTGGTAGGTTTTTTATTACGCTTTAATCCTGTTTAGGGTTTGAATGTTAGTGTCTACTAGGCCTCACTCGTTTATGTAATGGAAGCATTCTTCTCCTAAGAAGAGACATGTTCCTCCTTTTTCGGCAGTAATTAAATCTAATGCTCGCCTATTTTGTGCTGTTACTTGGGCCACTGAGGTAATTTGACGCTGTAGAGAGGTCAGGCTTTCAGCTGAAGCCTCTATGGCCTCTCGAATTTGAGCTGTTGGAGATCGGGTAGATTGTACTGAGTGGGCAAGTGCCCCAGTTTCAAGACCTGATGCCACTAGGGAGGAGGCCAGGGAGACTCCGATGACTAGGGGAAGGAAGACAGCCCGTTTTTGGAGGTCATTAGGAGGAGGGTTAAATTGTATGACAAGTTCAGCTATTTCTGCTTTGCTATATAAAGTTAAACTAGGTACTAGGGACACTGGGACACAGAGGGATTGACCAATGGATGTGTGATTAAGGACCTTGAAGAGGGTTTTGTTGCACCAGAAATAACCTCCAATGGGAGCCGTCTGGGTCTTAGTGGGTGGCTGGGTATAATTACACCAGGAGGTGTTTGGAGTAGAGTAGCAGAAAGGAAGGATTGGACTTTCTGGGTTTTGATATAGTGGAACTTGGAGTAAGAACGGTTTTTGGGAGGTGCTTGTACAGTTAGTTGTGGCCTTGAAAGCATTAGGTAAAGGGACTGCCACTAAGAGGGCTCTTTCAAGGGCCACACAGAGGAAACAGTGGGAGAGATTTGTTATGTTGGCTGCCTGTGTTAGGTTTAACCCTTGATGGACTAGTTTTAACCATGAGAAGGGGTCTTTATTGGAGGAGTGTAATTGATCTTGTAAGGCCTGTTCTTGTGATTGTGTGGCTAAGGTTAAATTCTGTAAGACTTGTATGTTTTGAGAAAAGGATTTTTGCTGGACAAGTGTTCTTTTTATCAGGAGAGTAGCCATGGGAAATGAACTAAGAATTGTGTAGCCTGTGTAGGGTCCACCTTTGACTCCGTCTGACCATCGGGGGTCCCATGGGTCTTTGATATTTAATTGGTATTGAAGGGGGGTTCCTGGATTCACAACAGTGAAGAGAGCAGTGGGTTTCTCCTGTCTCAAGGTTGCATAATGGATCTTACAATAAATATAAGGGCATCCTAGGTTCTTTTGTTTCCAGTAAGTCTTACAATTGTAAGGTGTCTGATCGTGCAGGAAGCAGAAAGCCTTATCTCCAGCCACACTGCAACAGGATAGGATGAAATTTATAGTAAGATGGGGTTGGCAGCCTGAAGGGGGGCAGTCAGCTGAGCCTTGCAGCTGTGAGTGCTGTTTATTTTTGTGTGACCAGGTTTCAACTACGGAGAATCTCCATATAAAAGTTGGGTTAGCAATAGAGATTGAAATGCAAGAAAATATAGTACTATAAATATGAAATAGGACTTCATCTTCAGTGTAGTCACCGAGTACACATTGCCACTGAAGATGTTCTATAAAGGTAAACGGGAAAACCACTGTGATGGGCTATTATCTGGAGGAAATTAGGGATCTGGCGTAATATATTGGAATTCTCTTATGTCTATATAGAGTATGGCGAGAAATCGGGATAAGCGTAAGAGGTCAGGGAACATGTGGTGGTCGGGAGAGTTTGGTGAATTTGAGACGGGTAGGGGTAAGTCTAGTAGATGTCCACTGATTGTCTTTTGTGGGGGCCTTTTTTAATTGTGAAATATGGACCCAGTGTGTGTGTCCTAGAAGTTTGGCTGCTGTGTATGTGGCTAGGAGGACAATATAGGGACCTTTCCACCTGGGTTGAAGATCTTTGGCTTGGATATCTTTTAAGTATACTTGGTCTCCTGGGCTGAGAGAGAGATGTGAGCTATAGGTGTCTGTTGGAGGGGGGTGTGCTAGTTCTGCATGTTGTCTCAGGAGTTGCCTCAAGAGGGTGAGGTATGGAAGATAAGTTGCTAGCGGGGAAGAAAGGGTGGGTAACTGCTGGAGGGTGAGAGGCCGGCCGTAAACTAATTCGAACGGACTGAGGCTTGTTGGACTCCGTGGGGCTGCTCGCAGCTGGGTTAGGGCTAAAGGAAGGAGAGTTACCCATGATTGTCAAGTCTCAAGGGAGAGTTTGGTGAGCTGTTGTTTGATGAGTCCGTTAGCCTTTTCTACCTTACCAGAAAACTGAGGTCTATAAGGGATGTGGAGTTTCCAGGTGATGTGTAGGAGGGCTGCCACCTGTTGGACTACCTTGGAGATGAATGCTGGACGGTTGTTGGACTGAAGAGTGACCGGAAGGCCAAACCTAGGGATAATATGTTCAGTGAGTATTGAAGCAACAATGTTAGCGGTTTCTCCTGTGGTGGGATAGGCCCCTATCCACCCTGAAAAGGTGTCCACAAGGGTTAAGAGTATTTGAATTTTTTATGTTTTGGCATATGTGTGAAATCAATTTGCCAGTCTTCACCTGGTTGGTGTCCTCTGAATTGGTGGCTGGGGTGGGGATTACACAATGCGCCTTGAGGATTTGTCTTTAGGCAGATAGAGCACTGCTGGTTGATTATAAGTAAGTGTTTTTGTAGTGTTGGACAGTGGAGGAGGGGATTTAGAAAATTGTATAAAGCTTTGGGTCCTATATGTAAAGAATTATGTATGTCTGTTAGAATGGTATGAAGTTGTGTTTCAGGAATAACTAATTTGTTATCAATATATACCCAGTCATCTGGAGTTAGTTTGGCTGCTGGATTTTGCAATAGTTTGGTCTTTACCTCTTGGGTGAAAATAGGAGTGTATTGAGGAGAGAGAAAGCAAATAGAGGGAAGCGTAGGGGTGGAGAATCCGGCAGCCGATTTGCCAGTGGTGTCGGCAAAACTATTGCCAGCTGCTACCGGGTTAGATGGAGTTTGGTGGCCTTTATAATGTATAATGGCTACCTTGGAAGGTGCCGACAGTGCATCCAGTAGTTTGAGTATTTGGTTTTTGTTGATAATAGGGGTACCACAGGTGGTTAAAAACCCTCTCTCTTTCCAGATGACTGAATGGGTGTGTGCAATTAGGAAAGCATATTTAGAATTTTTGTATATGTTTACTGTTTTTCCTTTTGATAGGAGGAGTGCCTTGGTTAGTGCAGTGAGTTCTGCCTGCTGTGATGTGGTCCCTTGTGGTAGGGGTTTTGCCTCCAAAACTGTGGAGGAGGTAACTACTGCATATCCTGCCTGTCTGTTTCCTTGAGGGTTGATAAAGGAGCTGCCATCCACAAATAGGGTTAGTTGTGCTCTCTGAAGGGGCCGGTCATGCAAGTGTAGGTGGCTGGGAGTTGAGCCTCCAGGACTTCAGGAAAAGAATGTTTAGTATGAGGTGGTTTAAGAGGGTCTGACAGTAAAGTGGCTGGATTTAGAGAGGAGCAAACTTCTAAAGTAACAGTGGGGTCTTCTAGGAATAAGAGATGAAAAAGTTGGAGCCGGGATGGAGTTAAGTGGCTAATACTTTTATGAGAGATGAGATCCTGAAGACAGTGTGTGGAGAGGACTGTTAAATTACTGCCTCTAGTGAGCTTTTTCGTTTCCTGGGTAAGGCAGGCTGCCACTGCCAATGCACGCAGAGAGGGTTGCCAGCCTTGTACAGTTGGGTCTAGTTGTTTGGATATATAGGCCACAGGGTGGTGGGTGCTGCTGACAGGCTGGGCTAAGAGACCAACTGCCACTTTCTGCCTTTCATCTGTAAAGAGTTGGAAGGGACGCTGGAAATCAAGCAGTGAGAGAGTGGGTTGTGAGAGAAGGCAAGCTTTTAAGCGGGTGAAATGAGTTGAGATTAACTTGGGGTTGGACAAAGGCCCCTGTGGGGTTTCTTTAACTGTGACGTATAAAGGTTTGGCTAGGATTCCAAAGTTGGGGATCCAAGGTCTGAAGAAGCCTATTAGACCTAGGAAGGATTGAACTTCTTTTGCATCTTGAGGGGGAAGAAGGTTTCATATTAGGGCCACATGGTTTGTTGGGGTGATTTCAATTCCCAAGTATGTGACGGTTTGGCGAGAAATTTGGGCCTTGTGTTTAGATACCCTATAACCTAGTGAGCCTAAATGGTTGAGGAGAGTTGCAGTGTCTAGAACAGAGTATTGTTTCATAGGGCTACAGATTAGGAGATCATCTACATATTGCAGAACTTTGCTATTAGTGAGGGGGCAGGAGGCCAGGTCTTTTGCTAAGGCCTGACCGAAGAAGTGGGAGCTGTCCCGGAACCCTTGTGGGAGGACTGTCCACGTCAGTTGAGTGGAGGTGTGTGTGTCTGGGTCTTCCCATGTGAAAGCAAAAAGGAACTGGCAGTCTGTGTGTAGGGATATTGTAAAGAAAGCATCCTTAAGGTCTAGCGCAGTAAAATAAGTAGAATTGGTGGGGATATGGCACAGAAGGGTGTAAGGGTTGGGAACTACAGGGTGCATTGGACAGATAGCCTCATTGACTAGCCAAAGATCCTGTACTAACCTACACGTTCCATCCACCTTTTTGACTGGAAGTATTGGAGTATTACAGGGGGAATGGGTGCGGACAAGAATATGTTGACTAAGTAGCCGTGTGATAATTGGCTTTAAACCTTGTAGATTTGTCAGAGAGAGAGAGAATTGGGGGCGGTTTGGGAAACGAGTGGGATCTTTGAGCTTGGCAAGAACTGGTGGGTCGTGGGCCACTATGACCGGGATGGAAGTGTCCCACACTTGAGGGTGTACGAAAATAGTGAAGATGCGGGTGGGGGTGGCATCGGAGGAACATGTGCACACGCACAAAGCATGAACAACAGGTCGTGAGGAGATTGGAGGGGAGTAGATGAGTTGGTGGGAATGGATATGGAGGCCTTTAAGGTGCTCAAGATGTCTCGGCCTAATAAGGGGGTAGAGCATGAGGGTATAATGAGGAACGAGTGCGTAAAGTAGTTGTTGGCCAGGCAGCAATTAAGGAGAGGAGTTTTTTGTGGAGTGGATGGCCTTCCGTTTACTCCTACTATGGAGATATTGGATGGAAGGCTAGGTCCAGAGAAGAATGGCAAAACAGAATAGGTAGCCCCACTGCCGATCAAAAAATTAGTTGTCTCATCTACCCGCTACCAGGAGAGTTACCTGCGGCTCGGCGAGGGTGATGGGGGTCCCTGAGTCTCGGCACCTTCAGTTATCATCGTCCAGATGTAGGAGCTGGAAGGAGTTCCCAGGATCCTGGGAAAGGGGGTCACGTGGAGACGTGGCACCTGTTCTCAGGGTGGGGCAATCAGACTTCCAGTGTCCTTCCTGTTGGCAAGCAGGGCAAGTGGTTGGTGATGGACGAGAGTTAGGACATTCGCTGGCCCAATGTCCTGATGCCTTGGACTTATAGCAAGGCTGCGTTGGGGCTTGGGGGCCTTGTGGACACCTGTTGGCATAGTGTCCTGCCTCGACGCATTTATAGCAGGCTCCTTTTTTAGCCTTGGAGTCTGCGGGGTGTGTGCTCTCTGGTTTGAGGTTACGACTGGACTGTAAAGCTCCGACTAGGAGCTGTACCTTCTGTTTGAGGCGAGCCTGCCGCTCTGCCTCAGCCGTTTCCTCTCTGGCGTTATAGACCTTAAAGGCTAGTTTAACTAGGTCTTGTATTGGTGTCTCAGGACCATTTTCCACCTTTTGGAGTTTTTTGCGAATGTCAGGAGCTGATTGGGAAATGAAATGAGATGCCAAAATAGTGGCCCCTGTGGGGGAGGCTGGATCTAGCCGGGTATATTGGGTTAGAGTCTCAGCCTACTTAGGAATGCGGCTGGATTTTCTTCTGGATATTGAGAAATTTCTTTTAATTTGTTAAAATTTACGGCCTTGTTTGAAGCCATTTGCATACCAACCAACAGGCACTGGACCATGATGTCTGTCCTACGGCGCCCAGGCTGGCCAACCTGGTAGTCCCAGTCTGGGTCTGCCGAGGGGAATGCTTGCTCTCCTAGTGGAATGGTGGCATCAGTTAAATGTTGTTGGTTGGCATGCTGCCTCGCGGCCACTAGGATGCGCTCTTGCTCCTCAGGGTTTAGGGTAGAGGTTAGGATAAGCTGGAGGTCATGCCAAGTTAAGTCATAGGCCTGACAAAGGTATCTAAATTCCTTTATGTATACAGTGGGATTAGCTGAGAAATCCCCTAAACGCTTCTGAATGTTGGAAAGGTCAGCCAGTGAAAAAGGGACATGTACTCTGACTACCCCCTCTGCCCCAGCTACCTCTCGCAAAGGTGCTAACACTGTAGGAGGGTGTGGGGCAAGAGTGGTGGTGTCAGCGGGGCACTTGGAGCAGGTGTGTGCAGAGCTAGGGGACCCAAGGTGGCTGGTTGAGGACATGGAAGGGGGCACGGGAGTGAGCGGGCCACCAGTCAATGAGGAGGAAGGAAGTGGAGTCTGGGCAAGAAGGGAGGGGGTGGAGAGAGAGGGGAGAGAAGGAGGAGTGTAGGGTGGGAGTGAGGGTGCGGGGGAGGAAAGAAACCCTAGGTCCTCCAGTTGAACAGAAAGGAATGAAGACTCCTCTTTTTGGGGTTTCTGTGAGCAATCGTCCTTGGCTAGCATAACTTGGGCCAAAGAGCACCAGCTACACATCTCGGGGCGAGACCGTAGGTCCCAAAAACCTTGGATGTAATTGATTTCAGACCACTTGCCTAGTCGCTGGCAGAAATTGCTGAGGTCGGTTAAGACATTGCGGTCTAGGGTGCCCTCTGGTGGCCATTGTGACTGATTGTCTAGTTTGTATTGGGGCCACACCACAGTGGAGAGGAAAATTAACCGCTTTCTTTTGAGGTCTTGCTCGTGTTGTAGAGTTTTTAGATTGGCTAGGAGGCACCCTAAAGGGGTGCTCTTTGGAAATTTGGACTGGGGGTTTCCCATTTGTTTCCTCTTTATTTGCACAATGGGCACAATGGAAGTGGAAGTGGATCTCTACGTGGCTTGAAAGCGTC
This sequence comes from Trachypithecus francoisi, assembly GCF_009764315.1. Classification (NCBI taxonomy): domain Eukaryota; kingdom Metazoa; phylum Chordata; class Mammalia; order Primates; family Cercopithecidae; genus Trachypithecus; species Trachypithecus francoisi. The sequence continues at coordinate 16,274 of NW_022680901.1, read as the reverse complement.
CTTTGGAACCAGCAGAGACAGACTGGAGGCTCTTGGAGACAAGGTGGAGATTACCTTCAGGCGGACATCTCCGTCCTGAACAGGTCTCCCGAGCCACTTGGTGGCTCAAAAGTGGGCATCAGAACTGCGCAGGATTTTTTGCTGAGAGAGGTAAAGAGGAGACAAGGGCACTTAACCCAGAGAGGCCATGAGAGTGAGAGAAGCGGGTCTCAGGTCCTGGTCCGTACACAGCGTGGAAGCAGGAGGAGTTTCCTCAATCCTCAGAGGACTGAGGAGAGGAGGGGTATCCTTCCAGGTTTCAGCACCAGCTGATTTGCTTACTAGGAAGGTGATTTGCTTTCTAGGAAGCTGATTTGCTTTCTAGGAAACCAGGACGAGTATTAAATGGCCAGCAAGTAGGCAAGGCTAGGAGCAAAACTGCACATTTATTTTTTTCCCCAGCTTCAGGAAAGAAGGTGTGGAGTAGGGGTGAGGTCCGTCAGTCTCCAGCAGGGTAGGCCAGGGAAGTCATCTGGTGGAGCTCTTGGGCGGAGTTCCTGCAGTCCCGACAGGAGTGAGGGCTGAGGAAGTGCACGCAGCACGACCGCTGGGAGTGGCTTTTATGTCCTGGGCCTGGGAGTGGGAGGGCACTAGGCAGGACATATGCAGGTCGGGGGCCAGGCTGTAGGCGTGGCTAGGCGGGTTCAGGTGTTTCTCCGTCGAAGGTCAGGTTGCGTCTGCATAGTTGACCCGTGCTTTGCCCGGGCACGGGAAAGTTGACATGAAGGACCCAGAACTGCGCCATCTTGCCTCCGTTCATCCACACAACACAGTCACACTTTTCACTTCAGGGATCAGTTTGCTAACACAGTTTTCTTCAAAACTGCAATGGGATACTAATTAGCACTATGCAGTTTACAGTGAGAAAGGAAATATTCTCAGATGAAAAGGTGAAAAAAGCTTTCTGATCTGTGACTTCATCTCACAGAGATACACCACTGTTTCATGCAGCGGTTTACTAGCAGCTTTTTTCTGTATTCTCAGAACAGATATTTCAGATCCCGTTGAAGACCATAGGGTCAAAGGCAATATCCTCTGATAAAAACGAGGAAGAAGATTCTGAGAAACTTCTTTGTGATGTGTGAATTCATCTCACAGAGGTACACCTTTCTCCTCATGAAGCTGTTCGCTAAGACTGTTCCCGTGGAATTGACAAAGTGATATTTGGGAGACCATGGAGGGCTATGGTGAAAAAGGAAATATCCTCAAGTAATAACTGAAAAGAAGCGGTCTGAGAAACTGTACTGTGACATGGGAATGCATCTCAAAGACTTACACTTTCCTTTCCATGGATCCGTTTCCCAACAGTGTTTTCTTGAAATCTACATTGGGATATTTCTTAGTGCAATGAAGCTTACGAGGACAAAGGAAATATCCTCAAATAAAAACCACAAAGGAGCTTTCTGAGAAACTTCTTTGTGATCTGGGATTCCATCTCCCAGAGATAGACCTTTCTCCGTATGAAGCCATTGGCTAAGACTTTTCTCGTGGAACTGGCATAGGGATATTTGGGAGCCCATGGAGAACTATGGTGAAAAAGGAAATATCCTCAGATAAAAACTGGAAAGAAGCGTTCTGAGAAACAACATTGTGACATGGGAATGCAACTCACACAGTTACACTTTTCTTTCCATGGATCCGTTTGCTAACAGTGTTTTCTTGAAATCTACATTGTGATATTGTTAAGCACTATGAAGCTTACCGTGACAAAAGAAATACACTCAAATAAAAACTAGAAAGGAGCTTTCTGAGAAACGTCTTTGTGATCTGTGAATTCATCCCAGAGAGTTACAACCTTGTCTTCTCGAAGCAGTTTGCTAACACTGTAGTCGTGGAATCTGCAAAGTGATATTTGGGAGTGCATTGAGGTCTACGGTGAAAAAGGAAATATCCTCAGAAAATAACTGGAAAGAAACTTTCTGATCAATTGCTTTCTAATGTGTGAATCCATCACACAGAACGTCATCTTTCTCTTCTAGTAGCAGTTTGCTAACACTGTTTTCGTGGATTCTGCAAAGTTATATTTGGGAGCTCATGCAGGGCTAGGGTTAGAAAGCAAATCTCCTCAGATAAAAACTGGAAAGCAGCATTCTGAGAAATTGCATTGCGATGTATGAACGCAACTCCCAGTTAAGCTTTTCTTTTCAGGGATCTGTTTGATAACACAGTTTTTTTCAAAACTGCAAAGGGATACTTCCTACCATTATGCAGCTTACTGTGAGAAAGGAAAGACCCTCAGAAGGAAACATGAAAGAAGCTTTCTGATAAATTGCTTCCTGATATGTGACTACATCTCACAGAGTTAGACGACTCTTTCATGCAGCTGTTTGCTAGCAGCATTTTTGTGGATTCTCAGAACTGATATTTCGGATCCCATAGAAGACTATAGGACTACTTTGGATCGCTTTGAAGCCTATGCTGATAAGGGGAATATCATCAGATCAAAACCTGGAAGAAGCTTTCTGAGAAACTCCTTGTGATGTGTGAATTCATCTCAGAGAGTTACAACTTAGTCCTCAGGAAGCAGTTTGCTAACACTCTTTTCGTGAAATATTCAGTGTGATAATTTGGAGCCCTTTGTGGCCCATGGTCAAAAAGGAAAAGTCCTCAGATAATAACTAGAGAGAAGCTTTCTGAGAGATTGCTTTCTGATGTGTGACTTCATCTCACAGAGTTCCACCCTTCTCTTCTTGGAACTGTTTGCTAACACTGTTGTCGTGGATTCTGCAAAGTGATACTTAGGAGCTCATTGAGAGCAAAGCTGAAAAAGGAAATATCCTCAGACAGAAACTGGAAAGAATCGTTTTCAGAATCTGCATTGCGATAAGTGAATGCAACACACAGAGTTACACATTTCTCCTCAGTGATCAGTTTGCTAACACAGTTTTCTTGAAATCTGCAATGGGATACTTCTTAGTGCTATGCAGCTGACGGTGACAAAGGTAATATCTTCAGATCAGAAAGTGAAAGAATCTTTGTGAGAAATTGCTTTCTGATGTGTGAATTCATCTCTCAGAGTTGCACCACTATTTCTTGGCGCCGTTTCCTAGGACTGTTTCCATGGATTCCGAGAACTGATATTTCGGATGGGTTTGAAGTGTAGAAGGACAAAGGAAATATCCTCCGAGAAAAACCAGGATGAAGCTTGCTGACAAACTGCTTTGTGATGGGTGAATTCATTTTATAGTATTATATCCCCGTTTGATGGGGGAGTTTCCTAGCACTCATTTTGCGGAATCTCATAAGTGATGTCTTAGATATCATTGAATCCCATGGTGAATAAGGAAGTATCCTCAGACAACCCTGCAGAGAAGCCTTCTCATGAACTTCGTTACTGTGGGTGAGTTCAGCCCACAGAGTTCCATCACTGTTTTCACTGAGAAGCTTGCTAACTGAGTTTTCGCAGAATCTGCAATAGGACACACGGTGGCGCTCCGAGAGAACAAATGACCTCATCTTAAAAAAGAAAGACGCTTTCTGAGAAACGCTTTGTGACGTGTGAATTCAACCCAGTGAGTTACAGCTGTATTTCCTGGGGCCGTTGGCTAGCCCTGTTTGTGTGGAACTAGAGAGCTGATATTTCGGATCCCATTGAAGACTATGGGGCGAAAGAAAATACCCACCAATAAAAACGAGAAAGAAGATTTCTGAGAAACTTCTTTGTGATCTGTGAATTCATCTGACAGAGTTACAACTTAGTCCTAAGGAAGCAGCTGGCAAACACTCTTTTCGTGGAATCTGCAAAGTGATATGTGGGAGCCCATTTCGGCCCATGGTAAAAAAGGAAATATCCTCAGATAATAACTAGAGAACAGCTTTCTGAGAGATTGCTTTCTGATGTGTTACTTCATCATAGAGAGTTCCACGCTTCCCTTCTTGGAACAGTTTGCTAACACTGTTGTCATGGATTCTGCAAAGTGATATTTGGGAGCTCATTGAGGGGTATGATGAAAAAGGAAATATCCTCAGATCAAAACTGGAAAGAAGCCTTCCAAGAAACTGCATTGCGATGTGTGAATGCACCTCACAGAGTGACACATTTCATTTCGGTCTTCAGAGGTTAACACAGTTTTCTTGAAATCTGAAATGGGATACTTCCGAGCAGAATGAACCTGATGGTGACAAAGGAGATATCATCAGAGGAAAGCTAGAAAGAAGCTTTCGTAGAAACTTCTTGCTGATGTGTGAATTCATCTCACACAGTTACACTTATACTTCATGGAGCAGTCCATTAACACTGTCTTTTAGGAACCTGATTAGGGATATTTTGTATCACATTATGGCCTACGCTGATAAAGGAAATATCATCAGTTAAAAACGAGAAAGATGCTTTCTGAGAAACTTCATTGTGATCTATGAATTCGTCTCACAGAGTTACAACTTAGTCCTCAGGAAGCAGTTTGCTAACACTCTTTTGGTGGAATCTGCAAAGTGCTATTTGGGAGCTGACTGGGGCCATTGTGAAAAAGGAAATATCCTCAGATAATAACTAGAGAAAAGCTTTCTGAGAGATAGGTTTCTGATGTGTGACTTCATCAGGCAGATTTCCACCCTTCCCTTCTTCGAACAGTTTGCTAACACTGTTGTCGTGGATACTGCAAAGTTATATTTGGGAGTTCATTGAGGGCTATGCTGAAAAACAAAATATCCTCAGACAGATACTGGAAAGAAGCCTTCTGAGAAACTGCTTTGCCATGTGTGACAGCAACTCACAGAGTTCCAGGTTTCTCGTCAATTATCAGTTTGCTAACACAGTTTTCTTGAAATCTGCAATGGTATAATTTTTGCGCAATTAACCTTACGGTCACAAAGGAAATATCCTCAGATGAAAACTAGAAGGAAGCTTTCTTAGAAACTTCTTGGTGATGTGTGAATTCATCTCACAGAGTTACACTTACGTTTCATGAAGTGGGCCATTAACACAGTCTTTGAGGAACATGAGAAGGGCTACGTAGAATTGAATTGAGGCTTACGCAGATAAAGGAAATGTCATCAGTTAAAAACGAGAAAGAAGCTTTCAGAGAAACTTCTTTGTGATCTGTGAATTCGTCTCACAGAGTTACAACTTAATCCTTAGGAAGCAGTTTGGTAACACTCGCTTCGTGGAATATGCAAAGCGATATATGGGAGCCAATTGGGCCCGTGGTGAAAAAGGAAATATCCTAAGATAATAACTAGATAGAAGCTTTCTGAGAGATTGCATTCTGATGTGTTACTTCATGATGCAGAGTTCCACCCTTCCCTTCTTGCAACAGTTTGCTAACACTGTTTTCGTGGATTCTGCAATGTGATATTTGGGAGCTCATTGAGGGCTATGGTGAAAAAGGAAATATCCTCAGACAGAAACTGGAAAGAACCCTTCTGAGCAACTGCATTGCGATGTGTGAATGCTACTCACAGAGTTACACGTTTCTGTTCAGTGAGGAGTTAGCTAACACAGTTTTGGTGAAATCTATAATGGGATACTTGTTAGTGCAATGAAGCTTAAGGTGGCAAAGGAAATATCCTCCGATGCAAACTATAAAGAAGGTTTTTTACAAACTACTTGGTAATGTGTGAATTTGTCTCACAGAGTTACACTTATGTTTCAGGGAGCAGGCCATTAACACTGTCTTTCAGGAAACTGATAAGGGATAATTTGTATCAACTTATGGCCTAGGCTGATAAAGGAAATATCATCAGTTCAAAACGTTAAAGAATCTGTCTAAGACACTTCTTTGTGATCTGTGAATTCATCTCACAGAGATACACCTTAGACCTCAGGAATCAGTTTCCTAAAACTCTTCAATTGGAATCTGCAAATTGATATTTCAGAGCTCATTGAGGGCTATGGTGAAAAAGGAAATATCCTGAGATAAAAACTGCAATGAAGCCTTCTGAGGAACTGCATTGTGATGTGTGAATGCACCTCACAGAGTTCCACCGTTCTCTTCAGTTATCAGTTGGCTAACACAGTTCTCTTGAAATCTGCAATGGGATACTTCTGAGCGCAATGAAGCTTATGGTCACAAAGGGAATATCCTCACAGGAAAGCTAGAAAGAAGCTTTCTTAGAAACTTCTTGATGAAGTGTGAATTCATCTCACAGAGTTAGACTTACTTTTCATGGAGCAGGCCATTAACACTCTCCTTGAGGAACCTGAGGAGGGCTACTTTGGATCGCATTGAGGCCTAAGCTGATAAAGGAAATATCATCAGTTAAAAACGAGAAAGAAGCATTCTGAGAAACTTCTTTGTGATCTGGGAATTCGTCTCACAGAGTTACAATTTCCTCCTCAGGAAGCAGTGTGCTAACATTCTTTTCGTGGAATCTGCAAAGTGATATTTGGGAGCGAATTGCGGCTCATGGTGAAAAAGGAAATATCCTCAGATAATAACTAGAGAGAAGCTTTCGGAGAGATTGCTTTCGGATGTGTGACTTCACCATGCAGAGTTCCATCACGCTATGCTGAAAAAGGAAATATCCTAGGACAGAAACTGGAAAGAAGCCTTCTGAGAATACGCATTGTGATGTGTGAATGCAACTCACAGAGTTACACGTTTCTCTTCAGTGAGGAGTTAGGTAACACAGTTTTCTTGAAATCTGCAATGGGATACTTCTTAGTGTGATGAAGCTTACGGTGACAATGGAAATATCCTCAGATGAAAACTAGAAAGAAGTTTTCTTTTTTTTTTTTTTTTTTTGAGGCGGAGTCTCGCTCTGTCTCCCGGACTGGAGTGCAGTGGCCGGATCTCAGCTCACTGCAAGCTCCGCCTCCCGGGTTTACGCCATTCTCCTGCCTCAGCCTCCCGAGTAGCTGGGACTACAGGCGCCCGCCACCTCGCCCAGCTAGTTTTTGTATTTTTAGTAGAGACGGGGTTTCACCGTGTTAGCCAGGATGGTCTCGATCTCCTGACCTCGTGATCCGCCCGTCTCGGCCTCCCAAAGTGCTGGGATTACAGGCTTGAGCCACCGCGCCCGGCCGAAAGAAGTTTTCTTAGAAACTTCTTGGTGATGTGTGAATTCACCTCACAGAGTTGCACTTCTATTTCATGCAACAGGACATCAACACTGTCTTTGAGGAACCTGAGAAGGGCTAATTTGGATCGCATTGAGGCCTACGCTGATAAAGGAAATATCATCAGTTCAACACGTGAAAGAAGCTTTCTGAGAAACTTCTTTGTGATCTGTGAATTCGTCTAACAGAGTTTGAACTTAGTCCTCAGGAAGAAGTTTGGTGACACTCTATTGGTGGAAACTGCAAAGTGCAATTGGGGAGCCCATTGGGGCCCATGGTGAAAAAGGAAATATCCTCAGATAATAACAAGAGAGAAGCTTTCTAAGAGATTACTTTCTGATGTGTGACTTCATAAAGCAGATTTCCACCCTTCCCTTCTTGGAACAGTTTGCTAACAATGCTGTCATAGATTTTGCAAACTGATATTTGGGACCTCATTGTGGGCTGTGGTGAAAAAAAAAAATCCTCAGACAGAAACTGGAAAGAAAACTTCTGAGAAACTGCATTGCGATGAGTGAATGGAACTCACAGAGTTACAGGTTTCTGTTCATTGATGAGTTTGCTAACAAAGTTTTCTTGATATCTGCAATGGGGTACTTCTTAACACAATGAAGCTTATGGGGACCAAGGAAATATTCTCAGAAGAAAACTAGAAAGAAGTTTTCTTAGAAACTTCTTGGTGCTGTGTGAATTCATCTCACAGAGTTACATTTATGTTTCATGGAGAAGGCCATTAACACTGTTTTTGAGGAAGCTGAGAAGGGCTACTTTCGATCGCATTGAGGCCTACGCTGATAAAGGAAATATCATCAGTTAAAAAGGAGAATGAAGCTTTCTGAGTAACTTCTTTGTGATCTGTGAATTCGTCTAACAGTGTTAAAACTTATTCCTCAGGAAGCAGTTACCTAACCCTCTTTTCATGGAATCTGCAAAGTGATATTTGGGAGCCCATTGGGACCTATGGTGAAAAAGGAAATATCCTCACATAATAACTGGAGAGAAGCTTTCTGAGAGATTGCTTTCTGATGTGTGAATTCATTAGGCAGAGTTCCACCCTTCCCGTCTTGGAACAGTTTACTAACACTGTTGTCGTGGATTTTGCAAAGTGATATTGGGGAGCTCATGGAGGGCTATGCTGAAGAAGGAAATGTCCTCACAGAGAAACGGGAAGGAGCCTTCTGAGAAACTGAATTGCGATGTGTGAATGCAACTCACAGAGTTACACGTTTCTCTTCAGTGAGGAGTTAGCTAACACAGTGTTCGTGAAATCTTCAATGGGATAATTCTCAGCGCAATGAAGCTTACGGTGCCAAAGGAAATATCCTGGGTTGAAAACTAGAAAGAAGCTTTCTTAGAAACCACTTGGTGATGTGTGAATTCATCTCACAGAGTTACACCTATGTTTCCTGGAGCAGGCCATTAACACTGTCTTTGAGGAAGCTGAGTGGGCTACTTTGGATCGCATTGAGACCTACGCTGATAAAGGAAATACCATCAGTTAAAAATGAGAAAGCATCTTTCTGAGAAACTTCTTTGTGATCTGTGAATTCATCTCACAGAGTTAAAACTTAGTCTTCAGGAAGCAGTTTACTAACACTCTTTTCGTGAAATGTGCAAAGTGATATTTTAGAGCACTTTGGGGAACAAGGTCAAAAGGAAATATCCTCAGACAGAAACAGAAAACAAGCGTTCTGAGAAAATGTTTTGCGATGTGTGAATGCAACTCACAGAGTTACACTTTTCTGTTCAGTGATAAGTTGCTAACACAGTTGTCTTCATATGTGCAAGGGATACTTCTTAGCACAATGAAGCTTAGGGAGACAAAGGAAATATCCTCAGAAGAAAACTAGAAAGAAGCTTCTTAGAAACTTCTTGGTGATGTGTGAATTCATCTCACACAGTTACACTTATGTTTCATGGAGCAGGCCATTACACTGTCTTGAGGAAGCTGAGTGGGCTACTTTGGATCGCATTGAGACCTACGCTGATAAAGGAAATACCATCAGTTAAAAATGAGAAAGCATCTTTCTGAGAAACTTCTTTGTGATCTGTGAATTCATCTCACAGAGTTAAAACTTAGTCTTCAGGAAGCAGTTTACTAACACTCTTTTCGTGAAATGTGCAAAGTGATATTTTAGAGCACTTTGGGGAACAAGGTTCAAAAGGAAATATCCTCAGACAGAAACAGAAAACAAGCGTTCTGAGAAAATGTTTTGCGATGTGTGAATGCAACTCACAGAGTTACACTTTTCTGTTCAGTGATAAGTTTGCTAACACAGTTGTCTTCATATGTGCAATGGGATACTTCTTAGCACAATGAAGCTTAGGGAGACAAAGGAAATATCCTCAGAAGAAAACTAGAAAGAAGCTTTCTTAGAAACTTCTTGGTGATGTGTGAATTCATCTCACACAGTTACACTTATGTTTCATGGAGCAGGCCATTAACACTGTCTTTGAGGAACCTGACAATGGCTACTTTTAATCGCATTGAGGCCTATACTGATAAAGGAAATATCATCAGTGAAAAACGAGAAAGCATCTTTCTGAAAAACTTCTTTTTGATCTGTGAATTCATCTCACAGAGTTACAACTTAGACCGCAAGAAGCAGTTTGCTACCACTCTTTTCGTGGAATCTGAAAAGTGATATTTGGGAGCCAATTGCGGTGCATGGTGAAAAAGGAACTATCCTCAGATAATAACTAGAGAGAAGTTTTCAGAGAGATTGCTTTCTGAAGTGTGACTTCATCATGCAGAGTTCCAACCTTCCCTTCTTGGAACAGTTTGCTAACACTGTTGTCGTAGATTCTGCAAAGTGATATTGGGGTGTTCATTGAGGGATATGCTGAAGAAGGAAATATCCTGAGACAGAAACTGGAAAGAAGCCTTCTGAGAGACTGCATAGCGATGTGTGAAAGTAACTCACAAACTTATTCGTTTCTCTTCAGTTAGGAGTTAGCTAACACAGTTTTCTTGAAATCTGCAATGCGATACTTCTTAGTGCAATGAAACGTATGGTGACAAGGGAAATATCCTCATATGAAAATCAGAAAGAAGCTTTCTTAGAAATTTCTTGGTGCTGTGTGAATTCATTTCACAGAGATACACTTATATTTCATGGAGCAGGCCATTAACACTGTCTTTGAGGCACCAGAGAAGGGCTACTTTGGATAGCATTGAGGCCTTCGCTGATAAAGGAAATATCATCCGTTCAAAATGAGAAAGAAGCTTTCTGGGAAACTTCTTTGGTTTCTGTGAATTCTTCTCACAGAGTTACAACTTAGGCCTCAGGATGCAGTTTGCTAAAACTCTTTTCGTGGAATCTGCAAAGTGATATTTGGGAGCGCATTGGGGCCCATGGTGAAAAAGCAAATCTCTTCAGATAATAACTAGAGAGAAACTTTCTGAGAGATTGTTTTCTGATGTGTGACTTTATCACGGAGAGTGTCACCCTCCCTTTATTGGAGTAGTTTGCTAACACTCTTGTCATGGATTCTGCAAAGTGATATTTGGGAGCTCATTGAGGGCTACGGTGAAAAATGAAACAGCTTCAGACAGAAACTGGAAAGAAGCCTTCTGAGAAACTGCATTGTGATGTGTGAATGCAACTCACAGAGTTACAGGTTTCTCTTCAGTGAGGAGTTAGCTAACACAGTTTTCTTGAAATCTGCAATGGGATACTTCTTAGCACAATGAAGCTGACGGTGACAAAGAAAATATCCTGACTTGAAAGCTAGAAAGAAGCATTCTTAGAAATTTCTTGGTGATGTGGGAATTCATCTCACAGAGTTACACTTATGTTTCACGGAGCAGGCCTCTAACACTATCTTTGAGGAACCTGAGAAGGGCTACTTTGGATGGCATTGAGGCCTTCGCAAATAAAGGAAATATCATCCGTTCAAAACGAGAAAGAAACTTTCTGAGAAACTTCTTTGTGTTCTGTGAATTCTTCTCACAGAGTTACAACTTAGGCCTCAGGAAGCAGTTTGCTAACACTCTTTTCGTGGAATCTGCAAAGTGATATTTGCGAGCGCATTGGGGCCCATGGTGAAAAAGCAAATCTCTTCAGATAATAACTAGAGAGAAGCTTTCTGAGAGATTGTTTTCTGATGTGTGACTTTATCACGGAGAGTGCCACCCTCCCCTTCTTGGAGCAGTTTGCTAACACTCTTGTAATGGATTCTGCAAACTGATATTTGGGAGCTCATTGAGGGCTACGGTGAAAAATGAAACAGCTTCAGACAGAAACTGGAAGGAAGCCTTCTGAGAAACTGCATTGTGATGTGTGAATGCAACTCACAGAGTTACAGGTTTCTCTTCAGTGAGGAGTTAGCTAACACAGTTTTCTTGAAATCTGCAATGCGATACTTCTTAGCACAATGAAGCTGACGGTGACAAAGAAAATATCCTGACTTGAAAACTAGAAAGAAGCATTCTTAGAAATTTCTTGGTGATGTGTGAATTCATCTCACAGAGTTACACTTATGTTTCATGGAGCAGGCCTCTATCACTATCTTTTAGGAACTTCGGAAGGGCTACTTTGGATGGCATTGAGGCCTTCGCTGATAAAGGAAATATCATCCGTTCAAAACGAGAAAGAAGCTTTCTGAGAAATTGCTTTCCTATTTGAGACTTCATCTCCCCGAGGTACACCACTCTTTCTTGTCCCCGTTTCCTAGGGCTGTTTCCCTGGATTCTGAGAACAGATATTTCGAATGGGTTTGAAGTGTAGAAGGCAAAGGTAATATCCTCCGAGAAAAACCAGAATGAAGCCTTCTGAGAAACTCCTTTGTGATGGGTGCATTCATTTCACAGTGTTATACCCCCTTTTAATGGGGGAGTTTCCTAGCACTCATTTTGCGGAATCTCATACGTGATGTATTGGATATCATGGAATCCCAAGGTGAATAAGGAAGTCACCTCAGACAATCCTGCAGGGAAGTCTTCTCAAAACTTCTTTGCTGTGGGTGAATTCAACCCACAGAGTTCCATCATTCTTTTCACTGAGAAGCTTGCTAACTGAGTTTTCGCAGAATCTGCAATAGGACACACGGTGGCGCTCTGAGACCACAAATAACCTCCTCTTTGAAAAGAAAGAAGATTTCTGAGAATCCGCTTTGTGATGTGTGAATTCAAACCACTGAGTTACAGCTCTATTTCGTGGGGCCGTTGGCTAGCCCTGTTTGTGTGGAATCTGACAACTGATATTTGGGTTCCCTTTGAGGACTAGGGGCCAAAGAAAATATCCTCCGTTTAAAACGAGAAAGAAGCTTTCTGAGAAACTTCTTTGTGTTCTGTGAATTCTTCTCACAGAGTTACAACTTAGGCCTCAGGAAGCAGTTTGCTAACACTCTTTTCGTGGAATCTTCAAAGTGATATTTGGGAGCGCATTGGGGCCCATGGTGAACAAGCAAATATCTTCAGATAATAACTAGAGAGAAGCTTTCTGAGAGATTGTTTTCTGATGTGTGACTTTATCACGGAGAGTGCCACCCTCCCCTTCTTGGAGGAGTTTGCTAACACTCTTGTCATGGATTCTGCAAAGTGATATTTGGGAGCTCATTGAGGGCTACGGTGAAAAATGAAACAGCTTCAGACAGAAACTGGAAAGAAGCCTTCTGAGAAACTGCATTGTGATGTGTGAATGCAACTCCCAGAGTTACAGATTTCTCTTCAGTGAGGAGTTAGCTAACACAGTTTTCTTGAAATCTGCGATGGGATACTTCCTAGCACAATGAAGCTTACGGTGACAAAGAAATTATCCTGAGTTGGAAACTAGAAAGAAGCTTTCTTAGAAACTTCTTTGTGTTCTGTGAATTCTTCTCACAGAGTTACAACTTAAGCCTAATGAAGCAGTTTGCTAACACTCTTTTCGTGGAATCTGCAAAGTGATATTTTGGAGCGCATTGGGGCCCATGGTGAACAAGAAAATCTCTTCAGATAATAACTAGAGAGAAGCTTTCTGAGAGATTGTTTTCTGATGTGTGACTTTATCACGGAGAGTGCCACCCTCCCCTTCTTGGAGCAGTTTGCTAACACTCTTGTCATGGATTCTGCAAAGTGATATTTGTGAGCTCATTGAGGGCTACGGTGAAAAATGAAACAGCTTCAGACAGAAACTGGAAAGAAGCCTTCTGAGAAACTGCATTGTGATGTGTGAATGCAACTCACAGAGTTACAGGTTTGTCTTCAGTGAGGAGTTAGCTAACAGAGTTTTCTTGAAATCTGCGATGGAATACTTCCTAGCACAATGAAGCTTACGGTGACCAAGAAATTATCCTGAGTTGGAAACTAGAAAGAAGCTTTCGTAGAAACTTCTTGGTGATGTGTGAATTCATCTCACAGAGTGACACTTATGTTTCATGGAGCAGGCCTCTAACACTTTCTTTGAGGAACCTGAGAAGGGCTACTTTGGATGGCATTGAGGTCTTCGCTGATAAAAGAAATGTCATCCGTTCAAAACGAGAAAGAAGCTTTCTGAGAAACTTCTTTGTATTCTGTGAAATCTTCTCACAGAGTTACAACTTAGGCCTCAGGAAGCAGTTTGCTAACACTCTTTTCGTGGAATCTGCACAGTGATATTTGGGAGCGCATTGGGGCCCATGGTGAACAAGCAAATCTCTTCAGATAATAACTAGAGAGAAGCTTTCTGAGAGATTGTTTTCTGATGTGTGACTTTATCACGGAGAGTGCCACCCTCCCCTTCTGGAGCAGTTTGCTAACACTCTTGTCATGGATTCTGCAAAGTGATATTTGGGAGCTCATTGAGGGCTACGGTGAATAATGAAACAGCTTCAGACAGAAGCTGGAAAGAAGCCTTCTGAGAAACTGCATTGTGATGTGTGAATGCAACTCACAGAGTTACAGGTTTCTCTTCAGTGAGGAGTTAGCTAACACAGTTTTCTTGAAATCTGCAATGGGATACTTCTTAGCACAATGAAGCTGACGGTGACAAAGAAAATATCCTGACTTGAAAACTAGAAAGAAGCATTCTTAGAAATTTCTTGGTGATGTGTGAATTCATCTCACAGAGTTACACTTATGTTTCATGGAGCAGGCCTCTATCACTCTCTTTTAGGAACTTCAGAAGGGCTACTTTGGATGGCATTGAGGCCTTCGCTGATAAAGGAAATATCATCCGTTCAAAACGAGAAAGAAGCTTTCTGAGAAATTGCTTTCCTATTTTTGACTTCATCATTCCGAGTTACAGCACTCTTTCTTGTCCCCGTTTCCTAGGACTGTTTCCCTGGATTCTGAGAACAGATATTTCGAATGGGTTTGAAGTATAGAAGGCAAAGGTAATATCCTCCGAGAAAAACCAGAATGAAGCTTTCTGAGAAACTCCTTTGTGATGGGTGAATTCATTTCACACTGTTATACCCCCTTTTAATGGGGGAGTTTCCTAGCACTCATTTTGCGGAATCTCATACGTGATGTATTATATATCATGGAATCCCAAGGTGAATAAGGAAGTGACCTCACACAAACCTGCAGCGAAGCCTTCTCAAAACTTCTTTGCTGTGGCTGAATTCAACCCACACAGTTTCATCACTCTTTTCACTGAGAAGCTTGCTAACTGAGTTTTCGCAGAATCTGCAATAGGACACACGGTGGCGCTCCGAGACCACAAATAACCTCCTCCTAGAAAAGAAAGAAGCTTTCTGAGAATCCGCTTTGTGATGTGTGAATTCAAACCACTGAGTTACAGCTCTATTTCGTGGGGCTGTTGGCTAGCCCTGTTTGTGTGGAATCTGAGAACTGATATTTGGGTTCCCTTTGAGGACTAGAGGCCAAAGAAAATATCCTCCGTTTCAAACGAGAAAGAAGCTTTCTGAGAAACTTCTTTGTGTTCTGTGAATTCTTCTCACAGAGTTACAACTTAGGCCTCAATAAGCAGTGTGCTAACACTCTTTTCGTGGAATCTGCAAAGTGATATTTGGGGGCGCATTGGGGCCCCTGGTGAACAAGCAAACCTCTTCAGATAATAACTAGAGAGAAGCTTTCTTAGAGATTGTTTTCTGATGTGGGACTTTATCACGGAGAGTGCCACCCTTCCTTTCCTGGAGCAGTTTGCTAACACTCTTGTCATGGATTCTGCAAAGTGATATTTGTGAGCTCATTGAGGGCTACGGTGAAAAATGAAACAGCTTCAAGCAGAAACTGGAAAGCTTTCTGAGAAACTGCATTGTGATGTGTGAATGCAACTCACAGAGTTACAGGTTTCTCTTCAGTGAGGAGTTAGCTAACACAGTTTTCTTGAAATCTGCAATGGGATACTTCTTAGCACAATGAAGCTGACGGTGACAAAGGACAATATCCTGACTGAAAACTAGAAAGAAGCTTCTTAGAAATTTCTTGGTGATGTGTGAATTCATCTCACCGAGTTACACTTATGTTCATGGAGAAGGCCTCTTCACTGTCTTTTAGGAATTCAGAAGGGCTACTTTGGTGGCATTGAGGCCTTCGCTGATAAAGGAAATATCATCCGTTCAAAACGAGAAAGAAGCTTTCTGAGAAATTGCTTTCTATTGTGACTTCATCTCTCCGAGTTACAGCACTCTTCTTGTCCCCGTTTCCTAGGATGTTTCCTGGATTCTAGAACAGATATTTCGAATGGGTTTGAAGTGTAGAAGGCAAAGGTAATATCCTCCGAGAAAAACCAGAATGAAGCTTTCTGAGAAACTCCTTTGTGATGGGTGATTCATTTCACAGTGTTATACCCCTTTTAATGGGGGAGTTTCCTAGCACTCAGTTGCGGAATCTCATACGTGATGTCTTGGATATCATGGAATCCCAAGGTGAACAAGGAAGTCACCTCAGACAAACCTGCAGCGAAGCCTTCTCAAAACTTCTTTGCTGTGGCTGAATTCAACCCACAGAGTTTCATGACCTTTTCACTGAGAAGCTTGCTAACTGAGTTATCGCAGAATCTGCAATAGGACACACCGGTGGCGCTCGAGACCACAAATAACCTCCTCTTAGAAAAGAAAGAAGCTTTCTGAGAATCCGCTTTGTGATGTGTGAATTCAAACCACTGAGTTACAGCTCTATTTCGTGGGGCCGTTGGCTAGCCCTGTTTGTGTGGAATCTGAGAACTGATATTTGGGTTCCCTTTGAGGACAAGGGGCCAAAGAAAATATCCTCCGTTTAAAACGAGAAAGAAACTTTCTGAGAAACTGCATTGTGAGTGGAATGCACTCACAGATACAGGTTTCTGTTCAGTGAGGAGTTAGCTAACAC